>NC_073693.1:141047958-141076819 GCF_029784155.1 Uranotaenia lowii
ATTATGTGTTGCTACCGGAAAGCGATTGCATGCGATCTTGGTCAAAGTTAAGCTATTTAGTATTCAATAGTATAGTATCTCCAATGTGAAACGTTTCTAGGGGTGAATGACACCATTGTTAAAATTCCGATAATATATAAATTTAAAAAAATGTGTATGAAACGTGCCAGGCGGTACAGCGTAGGTATCACCGACGGCATCATCGAGCCTTGGGCTAAAAAATACCGCTCCCAAATGAAATTGATGCATAAACCGAAAAATAGTAGGTAATTAAACTAAGAATTTTGACACTTGCCAGATGAGAAAACGCGATTCAAAAGCTGGGAACTAATAAGCGAAAGAATGGATCACACATAATGTCACTTGGATACCGTAATCCGGGGTAAGATTGTCACTTTTTTCAATATTTTTCGATTATTTTTCCTGTTAAGGTGAATGTGGCATGTTTCATATTTTTAAAATCAGTAGGTACTGGACTCCTATAAATGTAAAACATGGTTGCAGAAATTTATTAGACTACTTTAAATTTGGTTCAAAAATCGATTTCGTCTCTGTTCAGAATTTGATGGTTTGGGGTAACATTGATTAGTCTCTATTTTGACGGTTTTATCGAGTTTTCTTGATCATAAAGGACACAAAACACCTTCACAGTATTTACAAATGATAGTTTATCCATTTTACCTTGCTTTTTAACGATTTCTTTTAAAAACATTTTCAATCGAAAAAAGAACAATGATGCTGCATACATTTAGGGAAAAAATTATAACAATTGCTAAATTCATTAAGCTTAAAAATACAAATGAATTTTTTCCTTCCCCCATTTCCATTTTCATTTTTTCTTCAAAGTCAATCATTTTATAGGGTTCCTATCCATTTTCCAATACGGACTCACTCTTGGAAAATGTCCTTATTTTTAAAATATAAAAAAAATATTATTAAATGATTATAAAAATAGCACTATAACTACCCAAATACAAAGGTGTTGAGCTTGAGCTTGAGCTTAGATAAACCGTACATTTCAGTAGTTGCTACTCCGTGATTGACAAGAACCATCAAAATTGGACATAGATCCAAATAAATGGGGCTTGGGATTAGCTTACCAAGCTGTGTACACGTTTCGAAGGTTCCTGATCTTGTATGGTCAATAACGGCGCCGGCCACGTCCTTACGGTTCATCGGGGAAAGGGAAGGATTGTTAGTTCGACTTCCGTTGCTACTAGAGACCGAATACACCTCTAAATCTCCACGGTCGTCACAGGAGGGGTGGTTTGTTAGTGGGGAAGGTAAATAAGATCTGGATTCCCTTTGGGAAGGGATGTGATCAAAGCAAAGTTAAATATTTAGTGATCGTCGCGTCGCACACTATCGAGTACATCGCGTTTTTATTTAGAGCAAATACGTCCTAACAAACATGGTATTATCATACGCGTACAATGCCACCGATGCAACTCACCGAATTTACCGCGCGCTCAAAACGAGAAAAGCAAAGCGTTCTAACGTGGCACTGTCATACATGTTCAACGCACTTGGCACATGTTCAACTCACGAAATTTTACCGCGCGTTTATAACGAGAAGAGCAAGACGTCCTAACTTGGCATTGTCATACACGTGTAATAAAAGATGGATGAATAACATCCAGGTGTTAAAATCCTAAGGAACAAATAAATTAAAAAAAAAATACACGTACGATGTACCTTGCACCGTTGCAATTCGCCGAATTTAACCGCGCGATTATAACGAGAAGATCAAAACATCCTAACGTGGCATTGTCATACACGTACAATGCACTTAGCACCGGTGCAACTCACCGAAGATTATCGCGCGCTAAAAACTAGAAGAGCAAAAAACGTCGTAACGTGGCATTGTCATACGTACAATGCACTTGACACCGGTGCAACTTACCGAATTTTATCACGCGTTTAAAACGAGAAGAGAAAGGACGACCTAACGAGCAAAAAACGTTCTAACCCATTATGCAGGCGGCAAGAGAAAGAGAAAAAGAGATAGAAAAAAACGCATCCGATCGCGCGACGCTTGCCTGATGTACTCTGTTCCCAAGCAACTATTCTTCTTTGCAATCCGATAAAAGCTTCAGCAGTAATCTGGTAGTCTAATGTGTTGAAATATAAAACACACACACACACACACACACACACACACACACACACACACACACACACACACACACACACACACACACACACACACACACACACACACACACACACACACACACACACACACACACACACACACACACACACACACACACACACACACACACACACAAGCTTGGATGCAATATGGACGGTGAAATCGGATTGACCATCTCGCATTAGCTGTTTCTAATTGCATTCTATTTTCGATGCAAGTTTTGCTATGATGCAACCTCAGACACTTTGAGCTTTTTCAGCTGTACCTCTGTTCTTTAACTTGTATCAATCATAGGAGCTTTAGAGTTATGTACAAGCTTGGATGCAATATGGACGGTGAAATATTTCCCGAAAGAAACATTTCGCGCTGTGCTACGAAAATAAGATTGGATGAATTTTCAATCTTTAAGTGTAAAATATAAATCAAATTAAATGGCAAAATAAATATAATCCACTTATCTTGAATGAGTAACAGCATTTTCCGCTCGGCTCCCTTGGAAGTCCCATGTTCCATAACCATTTTCTACAACGCACCGGGGGCGAAGCCCAAGCCCCAATCTGCTCAATGGCTTCATAATTGAAAATGCACTCCAAATTTTAAAGCAAAATATCACTTCCACAATGCAAAATACACAACAAGCACATAGCACAAATATTAGTTTTAAGCTTAATACCATGTTTCGGAACAGTATTTAAAAAAACATCACTAAAATTCATGGAAGAATTGAAAAATACGCGGACTAAATCACGGACGGAGCTTCCACTTGGCAGCAGCGTTGCCAGTCGGTCAACTACCCAAATACAAAGGTGTTATCGTTTATCTCACGTCTCAGACTGTTATACAAAAAGTTTAGATTTTTGAGCATCCCGTCTACTCTAGTAGCGTAGGTTGAAGTAGTATATAGTAGACAATAGAGTTGTTTTTGAAATTTCTTACTCACACTTGCTGACCGTGTACAGATGAGACGGGACAATTAACCTCAAAAACTCTCGGTACAAAAAACGGGCAGCCGGTCGACACACATGGTCGTTTTTGAGGTTGATTGTCCAAAAACTGAAAAGTATTGGTGAAACAACCAGCACTCTATCACGAACACTACCAGCGACAAATAGGACTATAGTGCGCTCAAATTGAAGAGATAACGAAGAGTAGTAAAAAAGGCAAAAATAAAACCGGCAGGTCAGTGCCCTCCGAACTACTATCGAACTCGGTTCTTTGCAAATAAAACTTGTTTACTTTTTTTGGAATGAAGTTAGTATCTATGTTGTTTGTCAGTCAATAAAGTTGAGTTGTTCGTTATTATAAGAAACGTTTTATAATTGGATCTGAACTGAAAGTGCGAAAAGGGTTAAGCCTTACATACATAAAATTCAAGATTGCAAAGTGCAGCGTTGTTTGGTTACTCTCCCACTTTGTGCATGGACCTACATCGTAAAACAGTTAGTGCATGTGTGAATATTGACCGTGATCGAACTTGGAACAAATGAAATTGCATGCAGTACCTTGGTGAAGAGATTCTGTTCGTGCAATCACCGTGGTCATCAAAACGGATTCAGGACCGATTTGGAACCAGTCGACGAACCCGGTAAGAACAAAAGGAAAAAGTTGTTCTTTAACATCCAACAACTCATTTGCTCCTAAATGCTTTTTTGAATCATCAGGAGAGCTGTTTGTTTGCGAGCCTAAGAAAAAATAGATATTTTGAGATTTTGAAACAACATTTTTACTAACAGAAAAAAATTTAAATACAAACCAAATTTTGACAATTAATAGGCTTTCAAACGTAGAAAACAGTTTTCAAAAATTCAAACTATAGACTGAGTTGGAGTTGGCGAAATGGCCGAACAGAAAATTTCCACTTCTGCATCAGCCGAAAATGGAGAATGAGCCTTATTGACATCCGCAACCAACAAAACGTAGATATTGCATCTAACCATCACCTCGTCCTTGGTGATATTTAGGGGAAAACTGTACAAGACGCACCAGCGGGGTAAGATGGCCCATGTCATTCTTTCTCAAATATACACTAATATACGGCTTCGAATGATGTTTTTCTTCATTTTTATTGTAGCAAACAAGCTTTTTCATCATTCAATAAATGAAAAGTTCACAAAATATACTTTAGTTTTTAGAAACAGAGGAATTAATGGAATCAGCGTGAATCTTGTTATTTTTCATAAGTACAAATAAGGTTTTATGGTCAAACAGCCTGCGCAATCTGATCAAACTACAGCTTATCGTTTTACCACTCATGTGCACTTTTGGAAGACTATAAATATTTTGTTGTATTTTATTAACTTCCTACAAATTTTATCAAAAATCACTCATATGAAAATTGGGGCAGAATGCTCACAAGACCACGTGTTTTACGCTCAAATTTTGAATGTTGTCAACTTTTGAGAAAACCCGAATATCAAAACAAAATGCCATTCTTTTTATTTGCTGACTCCCAAATTACGATAACAATGCATAGTTATAACATATTTTGTCCTAGTTCGAGTTAAAACGGTGCACCAATATTCGACTTGAAAAAATTATCGGCCGCCATGTTTGCCGCAATATCACTATATCAGTCAAAAAAATTGAATTCCGTTGCCTACTTGAAGGCGTTTCAAATATAGGGATATAAAAAAGTGTATTTTGAAAAGTGAAATTTTCGATGAGTTTAGCAATTATAAATGATTTTTAGTCAAAGAATGGTAGTTTACAAAAATACGATGCACATGTAATTAAGCATTTGGTGTTTCAATAATCACATTCCGTATAATCACTGACCACACTGACATGACACTTAGAACAAAAATTCAACCATTTTCTGTCTAATTTTTTGTTGTCAGATTTTGAAGGTTCGCAATACCGACGGCAGGTGGCGAACCTGAAAGATTTGACAAAAAATGCCCAGTAGGAAAAATGGTCCTGTTTAGCACGATTTTATCGTAGAAATTGCGTGTTTTATTTTAAAAGTTGGGTGGCATTTCCTTACTGGGATGCGCACTCTGGAATCGACATTGCGCACTGTTGGGAAAATTATCCAGAAAACGAAATCGAGTGTCCAGTCAGTATGGTCAGTGGTATAATCATTGTTCTATTTCTCACCACCCTTCCTGTTTGGTGCGTTCTGTCCACTGGTTTTGGCGTTCTACCCCGCGGTTTGTTTTCTGGCTGTTTTAGTTTTTTACCAAAATATAGTTAAAATCGTGTTTTTATCTTATTTTTTCTTTTGAATAATACGTAAATTTCATCCTTGAATCGTCGTCAACTTTCAATTTGGTTCTTAACACCAGAGATGTTAAAATCGCGAGTCTACATACTCGCACTTTGCCCTTCTTTGCAGAACGATTTTATTTCGTTAAACTCAATCTGCAATGATGCTATCTAAAGTTCAACTCGGAAAGCATCAGGAAGTAAGCTTCGGGTAAACTCGGCAGGAGTAAACAGCAATCGGGGGAGAAACATCAGCGAAGCAAACGAACAGTTCAGCGAATTAAAGAAAAAATTGTTTTCGTTCGGCAGCCGAACACATCAATCGGACAACGCATGGGGGCGTGGCTAAAAGTGATAGATACAAGGGAACGGGAAACGAGCGAGAGAAGGGTGCGAGGAATATTAACTCGGTCCGTCGGGCAACGATCGCTCGTGAGCATTCGTGTACGGTAAGCTTCGTTCTGTTGTTTCATTGGTTTGATTTTATTCCTGCGAGGAGGGGAAAGCATCAACTCGGAACTGTTCTCTTCGTTTTGTGTGCAATCACGTCATGATTAGAACGAAGATAAAATCAATCTGCACACAACAAGTTAAACTCGGAAAAAATCAGCCGAATGATTCTTTCCGAGGCGAGTTTAAACACCGCTGCTTAACACTAAACGTACCGGAGGCGGTCAAATGACGGTTTTTGAACTTTGAACGATGATTACGCCTTATAGAATTGTTTTTTCGCAAATTTAACGACAGGACTATTTTTGATTTGGAAATGCAAGTATTTTTGCGTTTTTAAATTTTTTTTAAGTGTTACGGTTTTTGAATAACGTATGTTGTATACCTATTCATACCGCGAGCGGTCAAATGACGGCAAACACCGTTATCACTAAAACTCCCTTGTTTCTCAACCGATTTCTACCAAATTTATAGTTTTGAAAAGCTTATAATATATCAAATATGTTTCTCAGACAATTTTCAGCTGCAATCAATAACTTTAAAGTTATTTACAGTACAAGAAAAATTTTATGAAAAAACATGCTTCAGGAAAAAGGTTGTAAATCAGTTATTAACCCGAATAGCAAAGACCATGGTATTAATATAAACGAACAATGATTTTCAATTTAACAATCAACTTCATCGTGGAATCTAAATATTTATCAATGGTTTTTAATTCTGAAAGCACCATAATTTTTAAAGTCACTATGAAGTATATTGTTAATTCAAAATATTTCATAGTTGACGAAAATATCAAAAGCATGGTGTCACTGTAATTTTATTGTGAATTTAAATGTAACAGCGATATTCATGGTTACATCATAATCCAAACCAAAATCAACATTAGTAAATGTTTAGGCACCGGAACACTATTCGGACACGAATTATAAACTCGCGAAGTTGTACTTAAAACACAACAACTTTTATTTCGATTCGATTAGCGGTTGAGGTTTTATTGTCGCGATCTTAACACGGCGGGTGATTAGTTTGTTCTGTGCCTCAAACTGTGTTGTTCAAAAAGTGGCGAAGCAGAGAAAATGAATATAAAACAAATTCCCTATTATTTAGCATCAACACATTCACCAGTTTGTGTATGTAAAATATGATCTGAGAAAATAGAAGAAATTTTACTATGTGTGCATTTTCTCCCTGTTCTGAACAGAGCTTATTTCTCCCGAAAGCTGCTTTAGATCGCTTTCGGGTAGGTTCCCTGACTACCACTACTGAGCGGTGAGTTTACACTCAAACATACGCCGCCCGCCTTGAAATATCATTTCAAAACAAATGTAACGGTACATGTTTTCAATAGTTAGAAGTGTGTTGGGATGAAGTGCAAATTTCATGGCTAATATTCTAACGGTAAACAGTTTGTTTTTAGTTTTGTTTTGCTCACTGTTTCGTAAAATAATTTTTCTCCTATCCTGTAGGTATGTGTTGTGTAGTGTGAGTAGTGTTGTTTTTGCTGGGTGAACGCCAAACTGGGGCCGCTTGCTGGGGACGGAAGATGTACCAGCAATTTGGAGGAGTTGGAGCTGCTGCTGGATGCTTTGGATCAGGAACTACCAAGGTAAGGAGTAGATCTATTGTTTTTCTCGAAGACCATCAATATTGCACCGGCAATCTTAAGTTTCCGTCGGCGAAATGTTAACGATGGTGTGTGATGTGTTTTTTTTTTGTTTACAGTTCTTGTTCGATGGCGGTTCTCGAACCGACGGTTGGTTGGTGTGGAAACTACGATGTTCACTGCTGATTTTGGATTAACTAGATGATGTTTTTCGTGGCCTGATGGTATCTGAGTGTTGCTGCCAGCCACTACCCACTGAACAGAATCGCCGTTTTAACGAAATTGCCGAGGTAAGTGACAAAAACATGTCGGTGAGATCTGATACGATCTGATTAGAATTTGTCTTCCAGACCCGCTGGTGCTGTTGCTGCCTCGATGCTGATTTGGCTGCCTAAATCGAACCAAAGTACTTGGTGTAATGAAATTGATCAACTCGGCGACGGAAGTGTACAAGATTGACGAAAATCGGGTGCAATCGGAGTTACCAGGTGAGTACCGAAAACATATTCGACGAGATTTCGTAGTTTTCACTCTATCGTTCTTGTCCAACCGTAGGGTTTGCTGTTGATAGGAATAGGCTCTTGGACGACAGTGGGTTGATGCGCTGCGATGGATCTGACTGACTACCGGTTGGCGTCAAAGTGGATGGACGTTGTTCCGGCTTAGTTTGGTGGTACGTTGTGTGACACAACGGTGCACAACGGTGATGCTGACAACCAGTTGAATTGACTGTTCGATTCTTGACGTGCTCGATGGATGGATTAATCCTTAGCGTTGATAGCGTTGCGAGTCCGATGGGATGGATTCGTCCATGTTGGCCCGGTGATGCGCAGCTGCCCAAAGTTGAGTGTTGTTCGATCACCAGCTGGAGTGGGTGGATGCTCGATGAGCATGAATCGACCGATGGAAGCACCTGAATGTGAAAGGAAAGGTGCTTAGCATTTGCTTTATAGCTCAATATACATTGAACTTCCCTGCTTGCGAAGGCCAGGGCCTCCGCCGGAGCTTCTTCAAACATCTGATGACCCTTGTTATACTGATGACATCCTCTTAAACCTCGGGGAATCTCTTTGAAACATAGCGAAGCCTCTTATGGGTATTCGTCAAATCAAATTGTTCAGGATGACTTCAAGCAAGACAATTTTTCATACGATATTACATTTCGAACATTTTGATTGAGTGTTTCAGCAAGTAAGATGGGAGCTTCAAGAGATGGGACCAACAGTTTCTTAAAACGATCTGGATATTTCAAACGAAATGATGACTTCAAGCGATTTATGATTCTTCAAGCAATAGGTTGTGAAGAGCGGACTTAACTCCAACATGTATACCTTAGCCTTCATATTCTCATGTGGAAATACTTAATGCACAATCAATCTTAAACCGATTTTGAATATAAATCAAATTGTACTTCACTTCAATTCTGAGTGCTGGAAATGGTTAGGGCTTAAAGGGATCGAGAAAAACTCAAAGGCTTGAAAATTTTCCAACTTATTTGAATTCATCTACTGAGCAATGCTGGGCCTGAAAAGGCCTAAATGATAAATTAGTATTAAAACCTCTGACAGAATTTTACGCTTAATGGTGACTGCTGACCTATTTTCTTCTCCCAAAACTGTAGATCGACTTCAGCAAGCGTTTCTTACTCATTCGACAATCATTACTGACACAAAACTGACTCATTCAACGCAAATTTTCTCAATTATGCGGACTTCAACCAAAGCTGTATTCCTGAGGAGCCTTCATGCTCTCATACCAAACAAGCAAAAACTGGAACGTATCGTTTTGAATCGCCATGGGGAAAAATAGTTTATGATAATCGATTTTCCCAAAGATTGCTCGATTCATAAAGACCTTTTGACTCATTCCACACAGACTTAATTAAACAGGATTTGTTATCTGACTCAAAAATATCTGACGCAAACTGACTTTTTCTTGGGTAGGGTACTTGCATAACGTTTCGCTTCATCTCAGACTGTTGGTACATGGAAAATCTTTTCGCAGAACGATTCTTCAATGGACTTGGTGCTCGTAACTCAACATGTTTCCAGCTTCTGGGATCGTAGAAGCGATTTCTGTAGTTGCTTGTAGAACCAACTAAGGTGTGAGAAACGTTTTGAGGAGATTCGACCACTGGACCTGACACTATCCAACCAAAAACTGTATTTTGGAGTGTAGGACCATTCTTCGCGGCCCTTCCTCGTTCATCCTTCAACAAATCTGTGAAGTACTCGGCGCCAATGATGACATCGATCCGCTTTGATTCGTGGAAGTAAGGATCAGCTAGCAAAGAGGAATCGGGAAGCGTCATTAGCGAAGGTTTAAACAATGTCGAGGAAAGATGTAGCGCAAGTTTAGGCAACACGAAGAACTGCATGGTATCTTGGAATCCCGAAATTTGTGGCGAACGTGAACAGACTTCAGCAAGTATGGTCTTCGTTGAAACTGACTGAGATGACCCTGATAGGGTTTAGATAGAGCAAAAATGATGTAACTTGTTTTAGCGTGTATCCATGAGCATAAAAATAAAAACAGAATCCCTTTGTACGTTGTAGAGTAAACACGTTGTTTTTATTGCTGCTACAATCCGGCCGAAAGTACTATCGCGTAACTCCTGGTTACAACAGTTATTGGCGACGAGACGGAAGAATCAACGTGTGCCTACAGCAGGAATCTTCAATCAAGTCGGAATACTACACGGTTTCACGAAATTTCGAATTCCGGCAGCATCACCCAGAAAATTTCGGACGCATCATCATTTGGCCCCAAGGCGTACCACCAAAGCCGTTGACGTTGGATAAAGGGATTGCCATAACACACACCACGTTACACAGTGTGTTGTGGACTATTATTGCTGTTACCAAACCAAACACCACGATACACAAGGTGTTGGAAAAAAGTATTGTCATAACACACGCTACGTTACACAGTGTGTTATGGACTATCATTGCTGTTAAACACCACGATACAATAGGTGTTGTACAAATACATTGACGTGAAGGCGACGTTTTTTTCTGGCGATACCAAAGTCATCGCATTCATCGCAAACGTCATTACTGCTGTTGTTGGGAACGTTGCTGCTGCTGCTACTAAACGATGGCCAACCTACAAGATCCTGCTGTTGATGCTGCTGCTGGGAGAGAAATGCTGGGTAACTTCACCATCGAACCGTACGACAAAGACAAAACGAAGTGGGCAAGATGGGTGAAGCGTCTTGAAGGAGCATTTCGAATTTTCAATGTTCCCGAAGAAAGGATGAAGGATTTTCTGCTATACTATATGGGTTCCTCCGCTTACGATTTGTTATGCGATCACATCACCCCAGCCGAACCGGAAGAAAAAACGTACCAACAATTGGTTACGATACTTACTGCGTTTTTTGATCCCGAACCGTTGGAAATGGTTGAGGTTTGGAGATTCCGGTCATTGAATCAAAGCGAGGGAGAGTCCATTACGGAGTTCATCACTACTTTGAAAAGGGAGGCCAAATTTTGCAAGTTCGAGAATTACTTGGCGAAGGAGCTCCGAAATCAGCTGGTGTTCGGCATACGTTCGGAAAGGATCCGAGCACGTCTGATCGAAGAAAGAGAATTAACCTTTGAACGAGCCAAGGACATTGCTATTTCCATGGAAGTATCCGGAGAAGGTGCCAGGGCGTTGGAGAAAAAGGTACATAGCGTTAACTACACCGAGCAGAAGGCGTTTCACCGAGGATTAGGAAATAAGGTAACTAACAAAGCTAACACTAAATACTGCTATAGATGCGGAGATGAAAATCATCTCGCAAGTACTTGCAAATATGTTGATGCTATTTGCAAATATTGTGGCAATAAAGGCCACCTTTACAAAGTTTGTCTAAAGAAAGAATTAAATAATAAAAGTAGTCGAATAAGAAAAGAAAAAAGTAAACTCCATACAAATATGATCGAAAAGGAGGATGATAAAGATTTGTCTTCGGAGAGTGGAGAATCAGATATAGATGAGGTTTGTGTCTTGGACATTTGTACTGTAAATCAAAAATCAAAATCCCTCTCGAAGATACTTTTGAAATTAAATACGAACAGAGTAGTTATTGAATATGAGGTAGACTGTGGATCGCCTGTTTCGGTAATGAGTTTGAGCGATAAGAAGACTTTTCTGACTGACTTAAAATTACATCCAACGAATATTGAATTGAGGAGCTATTGCGGTAACAGAATTGAGGTATACGGATTTGTAAATGTAGAGGTACAGTACCAAAACATAATCAGCTATTTACGTTTGTTTATTGTTGACACTAAACGACATCCATTGTTAGGTCGGGAATGGATGCGTGAAATACAGATCGATTGGAATAAATTAATTCGTAAGTCATACTTCAGTGTAGATACTATTTCATTACGTGTTCCTCTAGCGGGAGATGTGAAGAATCTCATTGAGAGGTTTCCGAATGTGTTCGCTGACTCAGTTGGTACAATACGTAACATTCAAGCTTCTTTAGCCTTAAAACCGAATAGTAATCCGGTATTTTTGAAAGCTCGCACCTTGCCATTTTCTATTCGCGATACCGTAGAACTCGAAATTCGTAACATGGTCAAAAACGGAATTCTAGTAAAAGTAAACCGAAGCTCTTGGGCCACACCGGTGGTTCCCGTCGTGAAATCTGCTGGCCGTGTGCGTTTATGCGGCGATTATAAAGTAACCGTCAACAAGTGTCTCCACGTGGATGAGCACCCTTTACCTACGATCGATGAGCTTTTCGCTAACATGGCAGGGGGGAAAAAGTTCACAAAATTGGATCTTGCACAAGCTTATTTACAGATGGAAGTGCGGGAAGAGGATCGCGAGCTTCTCACACTAAACACTCACCTAGGTTTATTTCAGCCAACGAGACTGATGTATGGGATTTCGTCGGCCCCGGCTATATTTCAACGTGAAATTTCACAGGTTTTGGGAAATCTCCCCGGAGTTTCTGTTTTCTTAGATGATATCAAAATAACGGGACCCGATGACGTCACTCATTTGAAAAGACTTGAAACCGTTTTGAGGATATTAGATGAATATAATATGCGTGTGAATGTCTCCAAATGCGATTTTTTTCGCGGATCGTATTGAATACTGTGGGTTTGTTATCGATCGCGACGGTATACGTAAAATGAAAAACAAGGTCGACGCGATACAAGAAATGCCGCGTCCAAACAATCGCGATCAAGTAAGAGCCTACGTTGGCCTTATAAATTATTACGGTCGATTTATTAAAGATCTCAGCACACACATCTACCCTATTAATAATTTATTGAAGGAAAATGTTTCTTTCCATTGGGATGATAAATGTGAAACTGCTTTCCAATGGGTGAAAAGAGAAATGCAGTCAGACAATGTACTCGTGCATTACGACCCAAAGCTACCCCTAGTTCTCGCGACAGATGCATCGCCTTATGGTGTCGGTGCTGTTCTGAGCCATCAGTTCCCGGATGGAACAGAAAGGCCAATTCAATATGCCTCGCAAACCCTGAATAAAACTCAACAAAACTACATGCAAGTAGATAAAGAGGCTTACGCGATTATTTTCGGAGTAAAAAAGTTTTACCAATATTTATATGGTCGTAAATTTATACTTGTTACAGATAATAAACCTGTTTCTCAGATCCTTGCGCCGAATAAAGGTCTTCCTACGTTATCCGCTCTTAGAATGCAGCATTACGCTGTTTTTATGGAATCGTTTGATTATGAGATTCGGTATCGGACTTCGAAAGCAAATGCTAACGCGGACGGCATGTCGCGCCTTCCTATCGTCGACACACGGAATAAGAATCGCGTTGAAGAAGTGGATATCGTCGAAATAAATCAGATTGAAACATTACCGGTTACGGTAGACGAACTTGCTGAATGTACACGGGAGGATGGTAACGTACGGAATCTTTTACAAGGACTTAAGTTTGGGAGGATAATCGAAGGCCGCGATAGGTTTGGTATCAACCAAAATGAATTTTCACTTCAGAAAGGTTGTATTTTAAAAGGCATCCGCGTATACATCCCACCAAAACTGCGTAAACGTATTTTGGATGAACTTCACACGGGTCATTTCGGTATATCACGAATGAAGTCATTAGCGCGATCTTACTGTTGGTGGGAAACTGTAGACCGGGATATTGAAGACGTTTCAAAGAATTGTACTGATTGCGCTTACGTTCGGAAAAATCCACCTAAAGTTACAACTCACTCTTGGGAAAATCCAAAAGAACCTTTTCATCGTGTGCACATCGATTTTGCAGGTCCATTTCTTGGATTATATTTTCTGGTAATAGTAGACGCGTTTACCAAATGGCCTGACGTGAAAATAGTGCCAGATATTACAACTGATACGCCAATAGATCATCTTCGCGAATATTTTGTAACATATGGTGTCCCTAGTGTTATCGTAAGTGATCGTGGAGTGCAATTCACTTCAGAACAATTCCAGACTTTCCTTAAAAAAAACGGTGTAACTCACAAAATGGGTGCACCATATCATCCGGCTACAAATGGTCAAGCCGAGCGTTTCGTGCAAACATTTAAAGATAAATTAAAGTCCCTGAAATGCGAGCGAAAAACTGTACGTGTCGAACTACATAAAATCTTGATGGCTTATAGAAGAACGGTACATCCTGCGACGGGTAAATCTCCTTCGATGTTAGTTTTCGGGCGTCAAATGAAATCGCGACTCGATCTCATTATTCCTTCCGGAGGGAACGATTTTTCTAGAGGGGAGGAAGGAGGAGTGCGAGAATTCGCGATCAACGATAGAGTTTCCGCTCGTGATTACTTGGGATCGTCCAAATGGAAATTTGGAACTGTTTCAGAGAGATTGGGAAAACTTCATTATATGATTGAGCTTGACGACGGGCGTCTCTGGAAGAGACATATTGATCAGCTGAGATTGGCTCCTGTTCGGCAGGCCTCTGAATCGGATTTGGATCCTATTAACGACGAGATTTACAACCGCAACCGCTGTATAGATGCAATACCTCCTCTACCGAGTCAAGCCCTGACTAGACAGACTAGGGATGACTCGGAAGACGGTGTAGACATAACTGTGACCACTGACGCTAACTTTGAAGATCGTATGAGATCGAGTCATCAAATCGCAGAAACTCCTATCGTTAACAAGGATAATTCGAATAACGATTCAGCCATAGAAATGGATCGCAAGTGTGACACTGTAATTGTTGATAAGCGCTTCACGCCAAGGCGATCCACAAGAGTAGTAAGACCCCCACAGAAATTAGATCTATAATCATTGTATTATTAACACTACTAACAACTGTATTCAGGACCTTGTTTAGGGATTTCTCTTTAAGGGGGGAAGAGCTGATAGGGTTTAGATAGAGCAAAAATGATGTAACTTGTTTTAGCGTGTATCCATGAGCATAAAAATAAAAACAGAATCCCTTTGTACGTTGTAGAGTAAACACGTTGTTTTTATTGCTGCTACAATCCGGCCGAAAGTACTATCGCGTAACTCCTGGTTACAACAGACCCAATACCCTGAACTGACAAAAACGTAGGTGATTCTTTCAACTTCAGCTTTCTCGAAAACTCTTGAGACATTAGGCAGTGTTGCGAGCAAGAATCTAACAAGGCTGTAGCAATCTGATCGTTACCGTAACGGTCCTTAATCTTTACAAGAGCGGTAGGGAGCAGAATATTCGAAGCAGACTTAACAGGTAGTGCGACGTAGTTTTGGCTAGTGCTTGGCATTGGCGAATCGAATTGTGTGGTTGCATTTGGTGAATTGTGTGTTGCATTTTGTGTTTGAGTGTGTGTTTCCGTAACTATTGGCATGGTGTGACTTTGCTGTTGATAAGCTTGCTGTGGATAAATATGGGTGCTTTCTTGATTAGATGGTTGTGCTATTGACTGTTGACTGAGTCTCGGATTCAACGGATATGGAACGGAGGATCGCGTAACATGCAACATAGTGTGATGCCTTTGTTGACATAATCGACAACTGCTACGAGTGCAGTTCGTCGCAAAATGACCAGGCTGTAGACAATTTCGGCAGACTCGACTTCGATTGGCGGCTTCAACACGTTCTGATATCTTCAATCGAAGGAATCTCTGGCAGTGAAACGGTGAGTGCCATGCTTCGGTACAGAACGGGCATCGTGAATCCGATCGGGTGGTTGTATGGCAAACTGTTGATCTTGTCTGACGTGCTTCGGATGGTGGACTTCTTGCAGAGGTGATTGATTGTAGAACTGAGCAGTGACCTTGCAAGAACAGTAGCAGCTCTTCGTACGTTGGGACCTCCTTAGACCCGTAATGCGTCTCCCATTGGCGCAATGTTGCAGAATCTAGTCTAGCGCACAACATGTAGACTAGTATTGTACTCCAAGACTCCGTTGGCTCACCGATTTTCTGCAACATCATCAAGTTTTTCTCAAACTCGCTGATGAGGAAGTTCAGACCGTCGTAGTTCTCTTTTTTAAGCGGTTCGAGGGCGAAGAGAGCGTCGAGATGAGCCTTAACAATTAGCTTTTTGTTTTCGTAGCGGACTTCCAACATTTTCCAGGCGACGTCGTAGTTTGCCTCTGACAGCTCGATGTTGTTTATTTCCTTCAGTGCATCACCATGCAGAGAGGACCGGAGGTAGGTGAACTTGTCCATTTTTGTCAATTGCTCGTTGTCGTGAATGAGACTACGGAACGAATCTCTAAATGTAACCCATTCTCTGATTGTTCCGCTGAAGGATGGCAGACGAATCTCAGGCAGCTTTACTCTTGACGTATTTCCTGACGCAGACTGACTCTGGTTGTTGCTGGTTGTGTTTACCCCTAAGGCATCCTTATCGCCTTGAAGTCTAAGGAGGTCACCACGAATTGCAAAGTATCGGTCATCAAACTGCTGCAGAATTTTGTCGTTCTCTTCTTCGCGCTGTTTTGCAATCTCCCCTTTGACTTCGCTGTCAGCATCTTTCTGCTCTTTCTCGGCCGCTTCATCCAGCAACATTTCAATCTTGCTTCGTACTTCGAAAAACTCACTGTACACTGTATCAATAACTTGCAACCTCGAGCTTAATTGACATCGATCACTTCCAATGTGATAGGTTTGGATGAATCTATCAGTACCATCAAAAATTACATACAACTGCCGCTCACGTTTTTGCAAAGCTTTCAGCGTACTTCTCGACATTGCAACACTTTTTGTAATCTGACACAGGCTTCAAAACTGACGAATTCAGACTTTTAACTTTAGACAAGCTCTAAAACTGACACGTTGTTTCTGACACAAACTTAATATCTGACAATATTTCAGACGATTTGAATTCACACTCGATTTCTGACAAGATTATTTCTGACTTAATTTCTGACAATATTTGAGACCAGGTTTCTGACAATATTTAGACAAGAATTCTGACGCAAGCTTATTTTGAGACTCAGACTCAATTTTGATAAGTTTCAAACAGGATTTTCGACAATATTCACTTAAGAATTCCGACACAAACTGATTCAGACTTAATTCTGACAAGTTTTCCAACTCAAACTCAAACAAACTTGTTTTTTCTGACAAATTCAGACTTGATTCTGACAATGTTTCCAACACAAACTAATTCAGACTTAATTCTGACAAGTTTCGAACTCAAACTTAAATTCATACAAATCAAACTTGATTCTGACAAGAATTCCGACTCAAACTTAAATTCTTCAGCAAACTTGAATTTTCTGACAAACTCAAACACCTTGGACCCAATCCGTCCAGTACTGAATAATTCGGACCAAAATATCTGACTTGCACCTTCTGTGCTTCTGACTTAGGGTATTTGCACTTACTTTTGATCAACTCAACGTTCCATCCGATCGCGACGCGAATTACCGAGACTAGCAACCCGATGTTGACAGCAGCGAGTGGGCACAACCAATAAAAATTGCAAAGTAGAAATGCCAATAATGAACCAAGACCAATTTGTAGTTACGGACAGGGCACACACTTCATGCAACTAAAAGACCAATTCACACTAAAAATCTTTATTGATTCGCACTTTCTTTGGCCTCATGCACCAAGCCAGTAAATACTTCCTTCTTTTAAGATTCCACAAAAACTGCTCCTTCAGACGCTGCGTCGGATGCTGGTTGTAAATCAGCTGACCTCTGCTGCGTTGCTGACCGATCAACCTCAGGTATCGGCTTCACTCCGCTAGTAGGTATCCGGTAGAAATGTCCCGATATCGCGATGGCTGACACTTTTTCCGATGCACTTAATTGCATCCAAGCCAAGCGTAAATGGCGAATAATTAGATGCACTTTTATTGTTCGCAATAACAATCACTATGTTCAGCACTGCGATGGCGATTTTGTGACCACAAAATGGTTCACACTTTTGCTGCTGTCGAGCAAAGTCCAAACTTCACTTAAAATTTCTTAATGTCCAATTTATGTTCCGGAACCACTTTCCGGACGGTCATCCGGTTCGAAGGACCAAATGTTTAGGCACCGGAACACTATTCGGACACGAATTATAAACTCGCGAAGTTGTACTTAAAACACAACAACTTTTATTTCGATTCGATTAGCGGTTGAGGTTTTATTGTCGCGATCTTAACACGGCGGGTGATTAGTTTGTTCTGTGCCTCAAACTGTGTTGTTCAAAAAGTGGCGAAGCAGAGAAAATGAATATAAAACAAATTCCCTATTATTTAGCATCAACACATTCACCAGTTTGTGTATGTAAAATATGATCTGAGAAAATAGAAGAAATTTTACTATGTGTGCATTTTCTCCCTGTTCTGAACAGAGCTTATTTCTCCCGAAAGCTGCTTTAGATCGCTTTCGGGTAGGTTCCCTGACTACCACTACTGAGCGGTGAGTTTACACTCAAACAGTAAATTTTTGCTCTTTTTACCTATTTTAATTTTTTCGTGTAGAGAAAAATTTTCATCAACGGACGCCATTTTCTCGGTCGATTTTTGGTGTTTTATTTTCGCGCGATTGCAAGCAGCTTATCCCGACAAGTTTTTACTTGTGCTGCATAATAAGTAGTCGAGATTGAACCGGAAGACGATGGCACAAACGCTGGTAATGATGGTAAGTGATTTTGGTAACCATATTAAACAAAAAAACTAATTGAAAATTGCTTCTTTTCAGAATCTAAGGATAGAAAATTTTTACCGTTGGCTTCGGGGTTTCAGACGTGGCCCTCTTAATGTGGCTGACTGGGACCGGACATAAGTCCGGAGCACAAACCAAGCTTATGCTCTCGTACATCCGGTGCTGGGACTATAAGATGTGGTGAATGATTGCACAGGATGCGGACCGCCTTGCCGCCGACAATCAAGAAAGATGAAAAAAAAGTTTGCGTGTATCAGTGTTTTTTAAATCCTTTCTTAAAATAAATGACTTCAAAGTAAGTAATAAGTTTTAAATTTTAATAAAATTAATGTACAAAATGATGACAACCAAAAACAAATAAAAAAATCCCCCCATAAGCAAAGATTTTTATTTCAGTGGGTAAACAATGTAAATCGTCGTATTTTCATGGTTTTACTTTGAAAAACTGGAAGCTGTTATAACCATGAACTTTATATTTTTTGGCTTCCGAATGTATGGAAAATCGCAATTTTTTTCATGGTCACGCTGCATAACAATACCCCTTTTTCATGGTTATTTTCGTCAAAACTATGAAATGTATGGTCGAAAACTATGAATACGTGCATTCACGGTATTGAGGACGATGATAATCATTGTGTAAACCATTTAAATTGCGGTCTGTGAATATGGAACTCATGGTTTTTTCACGGTGCAATTCTATTCGGGAAGTGCTCGAAAAAAATTTCACTTAGTGCCTGAGAAAGCTGAAGTTAGAAGCTATATGTTGCACATATGGAAAATTTTTTTAAAAATTTTCTAAGATCATGGCCACAAAAAATGTAAAAAAGTTGTGTAAAACCCGTACTTTTCAATCAATCAACCGCCAAAGCTGTTCCTGTTACAGTAGAAAATTTTGAAAAAGTGAATTGAAAAGTAGACGTAATTTGTCACATTTTGGCATCTTTAGATTTTTGAAATACGAAGTACATAATTTTTGACGACTTTTCAAAGGTAGCTGTTTTTCGAACTTTTTATCAATTTGGATTTTCTAAGACAATTCTTACACCTAAGCTCAGCTTTGCACTGGATTTTGAGTACGTTAACGTAAGGTTTAGGCAATAAAACTATATGCAAAAGAAACCTTATTTCATACCGGTTCTAGTGGTATAACTGTATTGGCGGTGCAATGCTTGGCAAAAATATGATAAATAAAACAGTGAACTAGTTTCTGAATTTTGAGATGTCAGCACAAATTCTTGCTTGGCAGACGGGCGCAGTGGGTGGTAATATCTCAAAGCTATTTTGCACACGAAGACGGATGAAAAGAAACGAAAAAACAAACAAGCATTAGCTCAAATTTTCTAGTTTTACTTTCAGAAATATATTTATTATATTTTTGTAAAGCATTGCACCGCCAATGCAGTTACATCACTAGAACCGGCATGAAATTTGCTTTCTTTTGCATATAGTTTTATTGCCTAAACTATACGTTAACATACTCAAAATCCAGTGCAAAGCTGAATTTGGGTGTAGGGATTGTCTCAGAAAATCAAGATTCATAAAAAGTTCGCAAAACAACTACCTTTGAAAAGTCGTCAAAAATTATGTATACCTATAGTATTTTAAAAATCTGAAGATGCCAAAATGTGACAAATTACTTCTACTTTTCAATTCACTTTTTCAAAATTTTCTACTGTAACAGGAACAGCTTTGGCTGTTGATTGATTGAAAAGTACGGGTTTTACACAACTTTTTTACATTTTTTGTGGCCATGATCTTAGAAAATTTTTAAAAAAAATTTCCATACATGCAACATATAGCTTCTAACTTCAGCTTTCTCAGGCACTAAGTGAAATTTTTTTCGAGCACTTAATAACTGATTTACAACCTTTGTCCTGAAGCATGTTTTTTCATAAAAATTTTCTTGTACTGTAAAATTGTCTAAGAAACATATTTGAGTCAAATTATAAGCTTTTCAAAACTATAAATTTGGTAGAAATCGGTTGAGAAACAAGGGAGTTTTAGCGAAAACGGTGTTTGCCGTCATTTGACCGCTCGCGGTATGAATAGGTATATACAAAGTGTCGGTATGTTTAGTGTTAAATGATTGGTATCGCTGTAAATAGCAATTATGCTTAGCTGGTGCGTCTTGTACAGTTTTACCCTACCTGAAAGTTGCGCGTGTACAATGGCGCATGGAGAAAGTCAGATATCGATACGACGCACACATGAATTTTTTCACCCCAAACCCTGCAACTCTCCTCAAACGACTTGAGAACCGACATCTCCTTGCAATGACTCGAGATTCCTACATAAACCTCTCCTCTTCGCCATTCGAGGCATGATCTCTCCTCTTAAGATTCGCGATCTGACCCCTTCTCGCATCGACTCGAGGTTGACGTACACATACCTCTCTTCGTAATGACTCGAGGTAACCCTTCACCAAACTCTCCTCCTGAAGATTCGAGGCCTGGACCCTCCTCTAACGACTCGAAGCCCGACCTCTTATCTCCAGAATTCGAGGTTTGTCAACTTTATGTCCGTCGTGTGCCGGTCGAGCGCAGCTTATCCTAGACACGCGCCTGTCACAATACACGCGCTAGGCTTAACGCAACTACTCGGATGATTCCCGATGAAGACGCCATCCTACTCCGACTCGAATGGCTCACCCGGCATCAAGAGCCACTCTGCCCGTGGGTATTTCCAGGTCGTGAAGTCGAAGCTACAAAGATAAGGCATCATCTTCTGCGTAGCGGAGTTCAGGGGTGCGCCGCGAACGTGTGTAGGATACCCCAATGTCGGGGGGTATCCGAGTAGTGCCGCTTCCTAAGGGGGAAACTGCGAGGGAAGAGGGTTAACCACTGTCGGGGGATACCCACGGGTAGAGAGGCTTTCGATGCCGGGCGAGCCTCTCGAGTCGGTGTAGGATGTCGTCACCGTCGGGAAACATCCGAGTCGTTGCGTTAAGTCCCGAGTGTGTACCGTGACATGCGCGAGTCTAGGATAAGCTGGCACACGACGGGCAAGGTGGCAAACCTCGAACCCTGAAGATAAGAGGTCGAGCCTCGAGTCGTTAGAGGAGAGATCAGACCTCAAATCTTCAGGCGGAGAGGTTTGTGTGGTCAACCCCGAGTATTAATGATAAGGAGTCGGGTCTCAAGTCGTTAGAGGAGAGTTCAGGCGTCGAGTCGTAAAAACGAGAGGTTTTGCTGAAAGTGGTCTCGTTAATGAGTATTGCCTTGGAGCGCATTAGAAGCATAGTGTACTAAACAGTTTGAGGTGGGAACCAGGTCTGCGGCCCCAGGTGGAGTTAAGGGAGTAGGGGGTATACACTGAGTATATCATGAGTCTTCCCATTGTACCCATGGACCCAGAGTAGCAAACTGGAGGGACGCGGTGGCTCACCGTGCCTTGGAACCTACCTACCTAAGGGTCCAGCGCCGATTGACCGGCGCATAGGGCTGAGATAAAAGATCTCCACTACTGGCGATCCGGAGCCAGCGTCTTCACTTGCTGCCAGCCGAGGTTCTCGTCAACTGTGCGGATTTCAGCGGCTAGACTTCGCCGCCACGAGCTTTTGGGCCTGCCTCTTCTTCGATGCCCATCTGGATTCCAGTCAAGCGCCTCTCTGCAAATCTCGTTTTCCTCTCTTCGCAGCGTGTGCACAATCCATCTCCACTTACGTTCCCGAATCTCGATTTCCAGCGCCTTTTGATGACACCGGCGATGAAGTTCAACGTTTGAGATCCAGTTGCCAGGCCACCAAGCGCGGATGATGTTCCGCAGGTAGCGATTCACAAAAACTTGCAGTTTTCGCGTCGTCACCGCATATGTGCACCAAGTTTCACACCCGTACAGCAATACGGATTTGACGTTTGAGTTGAAGATTCGGATCTTAGTTCGTAGAGAGATCTGGCGTGACCGCCAGATGTTTCGGAGACTCGCAAACGCAAATCGGGCTTTTCTGATCCGGGTCTCGATGTCCTTCTTGGTCCCACCATCAGGCGTAATCTGGCTACCAAGATACTGGTAGCACTCCACTGTCTCAACCTGTTGTCCAGCTACCACGAAATTGGAACGATTTTCTGTATTGATTTCCATCGACTTGGTCTTTCCGACATTGACTTTGAGACCTGCTGCCTTGGAGCTTTCGGTGAGGTCGTCGAGTTTGCTCTGCATGTCTTGTTGTGTTTGGGCGAGCAAAACAATATCGTCTGCCAGGTCAAGGTCGTTCAGTTGCTCCATGGTTGAAGGATTCCACGGCAATCCTCGGTTTGGTCTACAGTCAATCGATCCAGTCAAGATCTCATCCATTACGATGAGAAAAAGCAGCGGTGACAAAATACATCCTTGTCTCACTCCAGCAGTTACCGGGATTGGTTCGGACAAGACCAGCGATGGAAAAAAATCGCTTCTAGCGATAATTGAATACATACAAACCTCGTCTACGATGCATTGACATCGTTGCCAGTCGACGACACTCACATACTCCTCTCACAATTGCAAACAGACCTCTGTGAGAAACGAGTTACGAGTATCTCAAAAGAGCACCATCTAAATACTATCCGTGTTGGTTCAGACTTTACGCTCTCCTTCTTACCATATTCCTCTTGTAGTGTGCGCTGACCACAAGATGTGGATCTCAAAGTGCACAACTGGGTATAAAGAGTTTATCGGAAAATGTACATCTGACGAACAGAAGCGATCCTATCATAATCATTTCGTCAATGATAATGATTTTCTTACTAAAAAGCAGGGATGCCTAGAGCGACATTCATCAGTACGAAAACGACTGTCAAAATGATCAGATTTTAACTTGCGACACATCAATAAAAAGCTCAAGCCCTTTACATGATGGAAATTTTTGGCCATCTGGTCCTGGCCACGGCCAATCTGGCCGGTTCCGGAATCCGAAAAATCAAAATCATCACATTTTAACTTGCGACACATCAATTGAAAGCTTTTGCCCTGCAAATGATGGGAATTGATAGGAAAAGTGGTTCGGGGCCATCTGGTCTTGGCCACGGCCAATCTGGCCGGTTCCGGAATCCGAAAAATCAAAACGATCAGATTTTTACTTGCGACACATCAATTGAAAGCTTTTGCCCTGTACATGATGGGAAAAGTGGTTCGAGGCCATCTGGTCTTGGCCACGGCCAATCTGGCCGGTTCCGGAATCCGAAAAATCAAAATGATCAGATTTTAACTTGCGACACATAAATAGAAAGCTCTTGACCTGTACATGATGGGAATGGATAGGAAAAGTGGTTCAGGGCCATCTGGTCCTGGCCACGGCCAATCTGGCGCGTTCCGGAATCCGGAAAATCTTAATGATCACATTTTATCTTGCGACACATGAATAGAAAGCTCTTGAGTTTTGCATGGTTGATATATATATGGTAATATATGGTAAACCTGCCTGCGAAGTCTGATGAAACTACAGCTTAGCGTTTTTTATAAATATTTCAATGTATGTTTCAATGTATTTTATTAACTTCCCACAAATTTTAACTAATATCAATCAAAATTGAGGCAGAATGCCTGCCAGACCACGTGTTTTTCGCTCAAATTTAGAATGCTGTTACCCTTTGAGAAAAGTTTCTGGTTCCCAAATTACAATAAGAATGCATAATTATATTGAATTTCGTCCTTTTCCAAGTTTAATAGGTGCACCAATAATTGAATCGAAAAATTCAAGAAATTGAATTTCGTTGCCTACATGAAGGCGTTTTACAGAAAAGGATATAAAAAAGTGTATTTTAAAATGCGAAATTTTCGATAAGCTTTGCAATAGTAAATGATTTTTTTTCCAAAATATATTTAGTTTATTAAAACACAATGAACATGTAATAAAACATTTGATGTTTCAATTTTAACTTTCCATATAATCATTGTTCCATTTCTATTCATGTGTCGCAAGTGAAAATCTGATTTTGATTTTTCGGATTCCGGAACTGGCCAGATTGGCCATGGCCAGGACCAGATGGCCCCGAACCACTTTTCCTATCAATTCCCATTATGTACAGGTCAAAAGCTTTCTAATCATGTGTCGCAAGTTAAAATCTGATCATTTTGATTTTTCGGATTCCGGAACCGGCCAGATTGGCCGTGGCCAGGACCAGATGGCTCCGAACCACTTTTCCCAAAAATTCCCATCATGTACAGGGCAAGAGCTTTCTATTGATGTGTCGCAAGTTAAAATGTGATGATTTTGATTTTTCGGATTCCGGAACCGGCCAGATTGGCCGTGGCCAGGACCAGATGGCCCCGAACCACTTTTCCTATCAATTCCCATCATTTGCAGGTCAAGAGCTTTCTATTCATGTGTCGCATCATGACATTTTTTAAATTTTTCCATGACAGTCACGGAATCAAAAATTCAAAAATGTCATTCCGACAGTCAGAGGACCAACAGAATCTTCGATTGTCACAAGTCAAAAATGTTATCGACACTCATTCTCCGTGCAGCATTTCAGCTTGCGATTTGAGCACACATCGAGCAAAGAAAGTTACTCACTTGTCAGAGCTATATGTTGTCTAACAATGTATTCGTTATCTCCGAGTGACAACCGTACCAACATTTTGTTATGGATTGAGAGGAACCAAGTTTGTTCGCTACTTGTACAGATCGCTAAGTGTACAGTTCAGGATAAAACCTTTATCGCATCATATTCATTTCATTTCCATCGCTGGACAAGACACCGTCGTGCAAGACCTTGCACGAAAATGCCTCGTACTGTGCTTCGATGAGATGGACTAGTTTCTCTGGGACCCCTCGTCGTCTAAGAGCAGCCCAGATGTTTTCGTGGTTCAGTCGGTCAAATGCTTTTTCGAAATCAACGAACACCAGCAGAAGAGAGTCCTGGAATTCGTTGATTTGTTCCAGTATTATTCGTAGCGTTGTGATGTGGTCACGTAGCGTCGTGCCTTGGAATACAATCCGTAAACCGGGATTTACCACCTGTGGTTAAAAAGGTCGTGAAGTAATCCTTTCCCAATAATTTCCACTGCGAAGAAGGTCAAGTCTTATCCCGCACGCAACTTCGGTCGTCGGGAACCGCACTACTCGGATACTCCCCAAAGGTGGAGCATCCCACGCACGAACGCGGCATCCGCTACGCAGAAGATGATGCCTTATCGTTGTAGCTTCAAACCGTGGGGTCGGACGCACACTACTCGACGGCTCCCGTCGATGAGGTCAGTCTACTCCGACCGTTGTCCGGTCTTCTTGTATCCCTTTGGCTAGCAACCCTAGGATTTTTGGTCCACGGCTTTCGTATGGCTTCGTATGCCAGATCGAGAGCAGCTTGTCCTGATTTCGTGACTCGACAGCCTCGCCCGGCATCGAGAACCTCTCTACCCGAGGGTATCTCCCGACAGTGGTTCACCCCTTTCCTGCGAGGTCCGCTACGGGGAAGGTATTGTTTCATCGCCGCAGTTTCCCCCTTAGGAAGCGGCACTACTCGGATACTCCACTACACCGTGTCTTCTTCCGATCCAGCTCCCGATGTGCGGGATCAGACGGTGCGTCCACCTTCCTCTCGTTGAGCTGTCCCACAGTTGCTGCCAGTTGAACATCGATTCCTTATAAACGAGATTTTGTACGTTGAGCGTGTCTTTATTGTCGTAGCAAAAGACATCCTCCTATAGCAAACCCGAGATAGACATGACACCCGGCACTACGCAGGCGACTTCGGACGAAATGAGCCGGTATCCACTGATAACTCGCAGGTTCATCAGTCGCTGAACACTGCCAATTCTCTGCAGGTTATATTGTAGGGAGACAATCTTTTTTTATTAGTTGTTAACCCAGTTGGTAAATCCAATTTACGGATTGCATTCCAAGGCGCGGCGAGCCACCGCGTCCCCCCAGTTTGCTACTCTGGGTCCATGGGTGCAATTGGACGACTCATGATACAATGCTAAGGAACACTGTACCCCCTACGCCATAAAGTCCACTGACCTTTGTTCCCACCTCGAACTGTTTGACACACTTTACTTCAATAGTGGGAGGTCGATTCGCGCTAGTGCGCTCCAAGGCAATACTCGTTTCCGAATCCTCTATCAGCAATACCTCATTCTAACAAAACTCGATGCGCAATCCCTCCTCTGACGAGTTAGGACCCGACATCTCATCGTGTGAATGAGGTCCCCACACAGCGCAACTACTAACTTTGTGAATCCAGTCCAAGATCCAGAAGCACAAAGCGAGTTGTCGACGACACTTTCTCTGTTCAAACACCCGGGTAGGAGGGGTAAGCCCCCTAAGCCACGTGTAGGACTCAGACTCCTCCGAACTCACAAATAGTGTTGACTTAAGTCACCACTCAGCGCAACTACCCGATCTTCAAGTCGAGCGCTTGACCGCCCGAAGCGCAGATCGGGCTATAGAAGGCCCTCATCAGGTCACACTCGCGGTTCAGGCGCATCAATTCCCAAAACGCGTGTCGAACCCTAACACCTCCGGCAAAATGTGCCTCTCGGACACTGACGTGTAAACTTGTCCCTAAGTGATCGGCCCACCATTGGCCACCACTTTGTGCATCTACTCATTTTGCGAATCGGGTCTATACCCACCGAAGCGCAAAACGAGTTGGCGATCGCTCTCCCTCCGGTCGCGTCCGCATATCAGGGCCATGACCCCCCGAAAGCGTGTTGGACCATCACGCACACACCCAAGTACTGGTACCTAAGTACCCGGGTGCACCACTTCTTCCGCGCGAGTTTGGTAGACCCGTCGACAGCCTCTAGTGGATTTGGTGTAGTTCTCTTGGCCGTACATCTGCAATACGCCGGACTTGCAGACACGTTTCCACCCTGCACCACGGGGAGGTGGAACTACGTCGCAAGACAATCTATATAAAGTATCTTGTAAAGGTCTGTGTAGATGAGACTCAGTAGATCCTGTGACAGACACCACGCCGTCATCTGCAAGTTGTCATAGAGTGCAGCCTTTAGGAATACAACTGTCGATGTTACTTGCGTATGAGTTGTACAAAAGTGGACTCAATCATGAACCCTGCGGGAGGCTCATGTAAGAGGTCCTTCTCATTGCAGTATCTCCGTGAGCAAAGTTCAAATGTTTCTCACGTAGCAAGCTGTATAAAAAGTTGTTCAATAGAGGAGGCGTTTTGCGTACGCCATTTGAATCTCTGAAGACAGCAAAACAAGACAATCGTTTGTTCCTTTGCCCCTGCGAAACTCAAATTGAGTATCTGAAAAGAAACAAATGCTTCTATTTGTCCAAACGAATAACAATAGTAGTCATTAGACATTTTATCTATCGATTTTACTCAAATTTTGAAAAACATTAAGGTCCCCTGAATGCATCAAGTCTCCTTTTACTTAAAAAATCGTTATTTTTTACGGTCCACGAAAATGCTTCTTATTTAAGTATTCCAGAATTCTCGGTTTTATTCGGGCTGGCTCGGATTTTCAAAGAAAAAATTGGAATAATCCTGCTCCGGTCCGGTTGCCCGAATATTGAGGAAGAATGCCCGGATTTATCCACAACATTAAAAATTCCAACCCCGAAACTAAAATTAAATTAACATAATTCATAGTTTTTGTGTCGAACAACAATTTATTTAAGCTTGTCACATCGAAATAAATTTGCAAACTTTTTTTAGACTGTAAAATGAAATCTGAACGCGGCTGATGTGTCTCGATAAAAAAATATTTTTCACGTGTTTATCTTTCGCCTTTTCTGTTTAACTTTTATGAAAATACCTAGATTTTGGCAGACTTTTCCGGATATTGCCCGGTTCTGGAGTTTCAAATTTTGAAATCTTATGCCCGGATTTTGGAATGATTTAAAGTAAAAACTGCTCGGATTTGCCCGCATTTGTCTGGGGAATTGGGCGATTATTTTTATGCTTTGTTTAAGATGTTGAATTTTAGCATTTGAAATTAAGCAGTACAATATGCGCTATTGGAAATTTTGTTTGCTGACCAGAGATATTTAAAAGGTCAATTTCAAAGGAAATGACGGCCTTTTCCTATGAACATCCGGTGAGAGTTTCGCGATTTAATCAATTGAATCTCGTTCATTAGAATAGGTCAAAACATGGTCCAATCCAAAGATCATAATTAAAGGCAAATCAGCACAGCAACTTCGTTGCGTGTCCGCACATGATTCGGATTGGAAATTGGGCAACCGAAAAGCCTAGGTCAGCATGTGACTTTTTCGGCGGCCTTTTGTCAAAACTAACAACA
The DNA here is from genome assembly GCF_029784155.1 of Uranotaenia lowii. Taxonomy (NCBI): domain Eukaryota; kingdom Metazoa; phylum Arthropoda; class Insecta; order Diptera; family Culicidae; genus Uranotaenia; species Uranotaenia lowii. Next base: position 141,076,631 of record NC_073693.1, read on the forward strand.
CACCACGAATCGAATGTTTGATTGCAAACGTTATGGTAATCTGTGCTGGAGATGGCCGACCATTTTGCCATCTTTTTGATAAAATAAACGCATTAGCAAGAGGGTGGATCTTGGAAGACTCCCAGGCGGCCAATCTGATGATTTTTTGGGGTTTGAGTTAATTTAAATATTTGAAAGAAACGAGTTCCG
>NC_073693.1:141077319-141127319 GCF_029784155.1 Uranotaenia lowii
TCGATTGAAAATCAGCTTTTGTGTTGTTATGTAGGTTTATTGGTTTATCAGTTATAAAAGATCTAACCTTTACCCAAAATTGATCAATTTAAAAACTTCCACACGCCATTTTACCGAAACTAGAAGCGATAACCGAAATATGTGAAATGTTTTGAATAAAGTACGCCAATCTTTTACAAAATCAGTTGAAACATAGGCACCAAAAATGCTATTTCACTGAGTAATCGTTACAAACTTTTCGGTTTTAATCACAGAATTACAGATATTGTTTGTGTCGAGGTATCAGAATATCGCTGAGTTCTATCGATATGAAATCTATAATCGTTAGCCCAGTTTTTATTATAAAGTTTTCCTTATTTCTGTCATTAATCAAGAACAAAAATATTCCACTTCATCATACAATTTTAACTTTGTTTGAAACGAAAAATCAAGTCTTAACTACCTCCTATATAACATAACATAACATAACATAAAGCTTAAATCCAAAAGTCAACAATATCGATGATTACGGGAAAAATGCAACTGAAAAAAGCGACGTGTAAATCAAGTTATTGATATATCATGTTTTTGGTTTAGTAGGTGCTATTGTATGATAATTAACAATCTTTCGTAAAAAAAATCGTGAAATAAATTTAATTTGAGATTAACTCCGCGGGCCGCACAAACATGCCTCGAGGGCCGCATGCGGCCCGCGGGCCGCGGGTTGCTCACTCCTGCTCTAAATCAAACTATTAGATCTTTAAACTGATCCTCAATACTGTATGTGAAATTTTGATTTGAGTTTCAAATCTTATATGGAAAACCTGAATTGTGCAATTTTAAACCTGAGCTCCTAATCGAAATGTGATCATAATGTTTGCAACTGAATCGGCATCAGACTTATCATAAATCAACATATAAATTCATAATAAAATTAAAATTTGAATTTTTGAAACAGAAGCTATTTATGAAAGTGATAAAAAAGTTTCTGTTTTTGTTTTCAGTAACTGAAAAAATACCAATGATTCCGAACGGTATTCGCTAAAATTCCTCAACATTTTCTCCTCTGCCAGTTTTTTTTTTTCAATAGGGACTTTTTATCCATCGTTGTTGTTGGTTCCGATTTCAGGAAAGATTTTTTTTGGACAAAATTTTGGAAGCAAAGGAATAACTTTGCAGCTGAATCCGTCAAACTACTCCGAGAACCCGAAAAATGAATTTGACAACTAAAATCTTAATCGCATCAAGAAAAATTTTGCATTCACAACACGACGGCATCTCGAAAATTTAGTAACATGCTGGTAACGTCAAAACAAACATTCTGGGTCGTTGCTACGGTTTCATTGATGCGTTGAATGTTTGCCACCACGACGGCGTCGTGTTACGTCACAATCGTTCATAAGCAACTGTATAGTCCAATTTGCCGCTGATAGTGTTCGTGATATTATGCTGGTTGTTCCACCAACACTTTTCAGTTTTGGGACAATTAACCTTAAAAATGACCATGTTCGTTGACCGACTGTTCATTTATTGTACCGAGAGTTTTTGAGGTTAATTGTCCCGTCTCATCTGTACACGCTCAGCAAGTATGCGTACGAAATGTCAAAAACAACTCCATGGATACAACGAACTAACTTATGTTTTAAGTTGACCCCACCTATAGATAAACCACATAGGTCCGGACAGGCCAAATCCGGGCAATTTTTTTTTATATAAAAACCTGGCAGAACCCGGGCATTGATTTCAAAATTGACAACCAAAAACCTGAGCAATTTCCGGGCAAATTTTGTCAAAACCCAAAAATTAATCAAATAAAAAAAAAAGAAATTGATTTTTTTTTCATCAAAACTGATCGACAGATTTTAAATCTTAGTTTTGGCTCCTAAAAACCATTCATGATTATAAAGAAATTTCGATTTGGAGGCACTAATAGAAAAAATAACAACACAACTTGTTTTTTTTTTGTTTGATTTGCAAAATAAAGTGATTAAATCTGGGCAAAATCCGGGCATTTCTCAATGAAATCCGCGCAACCGGGCTGGACCGGACTGTTCCCATATTTTATATTGAATATCCGGGCAAACCCGGACTAAACCGGCAATCTGGCAATCTTAGTTTATTCAGAGGAATAGTAGTATTTGATGAAAGGTTGACAAACCACACCAAAAATGGCTGGCAAAGGCTGACAAGTCACACAAAATAATTCAAAAAGTGTTTTGCAAAGACGCGCATATTCCTTCTCATAACAGTCAATATTTTGAAGTCATACGAGGTATTGAAGTAAATTGCTTTTGTGAATATTAATTGCTATTAATTACAATTAATTGCATATCTAAAGGCGCTTATCTCGCACACTGATTATAACGACTGAAACATGCCTTTTTGAAAACTTTTGTAAGTTGATTTTTTTTCGCAATTCTTGTGTAAGACTTGAAACTCAAATTTCATAAAATTGAAAAATAAAGTGTGTTTTTCTGATAAAATGTATTTCTACAGAAAAAGAGTAAATTGAATAAAAGTTCATTGATAAAAGAGTACGCCAATTTCTCGCTCGAAAAAGAGTACATGTACTCTTTAAAAAGTTCGTATGGTATCCCTAACATCTTTCACTTTAGCATCATGCAAAGTATTCATTCAAGCCATGAAAATCAACAAAAAAAGTATACATGTACCTCAATAAAAAAATATCCAAGAGTTATAAAAAACTTATAATGATCATTCATAAACTTTGTTTGATTCTTATTAATAGCAAAAACAGTACATATTTAATCTGACTCTTTCAAACTCCGAATTTTTGAAAATTTAAAAATTTTGGCTCTTCCGACTCAAAAGGTAGCCGACCACTGGACTAGGGTTCTCTGAATAGGATGAAATCTCTAAAAAAAAAGGATCAAGATTCCTTCCTAAAACTTTAAAAAAAAAACTTTTTTTGTTCACGAAAATGTGTCCAATTTATTTACGGAATCATGTATTGTCCTCATTTTTGAAGCAAAAATAGTAAGTTTTAACTATTTGCTGCCAGAAATTTTTACAGCGAGTTGTAAAATTTTACCAAAATGATTTGATAAAATATGAAAATAAAAACAAGCCTTCCCGTACTCCAGGCCCGTGCAAAGGACCCATCCATGGTGAGTGCCAATACCAAAAATACACAATAAATAAATAAATTGATTTCTAACACCATTTTATTAGTCATGATTATAACACAAACTTAAAAAATGAAAGTATCAAATCAAATAAGCTATTTCCGGTAAATCATTGAAAAATTTTTCAAAATGATGTTCCTAATTCGAAACTAGAAATTTGCTTCAAAATAATCTCTAAATTGTATAGATTTTTAAAAAATCTGAATTCTGAAATAAACTTCAAATTAGGTCAAAATTAACCATGAATGAAAATTTTTAGGGAAATGATACTAATTGTTATTTATAATTCATCTCAATTTACATTTCTTTTCTTCATTTTCAATTGAAGGGATGATTGAAAAATTCCGCTGTATTAGTTATTTTGAATTTGAAAAAAAAAATTAACGATTCGAAATGTGAATTTTTGATTTGGAATAAAAATCCATTTTGAGCTTAGGAGAATTAATTCAATAGTTGTTGATAGAAGAAAATATTTAATATTATTTGAAGATTGCCAGTGATCAAAGTCAGAGACAAATCCTTTTCCCGAAATAAAATTCTTCCAGCTCTCAAAATAAAAGGCAAATAAAAAGCTCAATTTTGAAGTTCTAAATTGTAACTGTATATATTACATTACATATAACATGTTCAATTAAACTGACTAAGTACATGTTGGGAAAAGGATGATTTCATGAATGATCAATAAGAAAAAAACTAAAGTAAAGAATTCCATGTTTTGATGTAAATTTTGAAAACACAAAGCAGATACAAGTTTAATTAACATTGCGCATTAAAATCAACCTTTAAAGTTGCTACTTCGAATCATTTTTCGAACTTTTTCAAGATTAATTTAATTTCAAAAAACGATTTTATATAACAAAAATAAATGAAAAGTTTATAAATTTTCAATTGTAGGTTTTAAAGTTCAAAATTTCAAGCTTTGAAGATTTTATCACTTTTAATAGAAACATTGGGTCTTGGAAAGAACACAAGTTAGAAACTATGTTTTTTGTTATTAAAAAATTAGATTTAAAGGCTCATGTTTTCACAGCACAAAAATTCAGAATTTAAAAATAAAGAAAAACTTTTAAAAATTATGTCTGTGTATTTAAAATTAAATTTATCATGAAATTTAAAAAAAAAACTGTACTATAAAATTTGGTTCATTTATCTGAAAATCAAAATAAAACATGAAGATGAAAAGTACAAGCCGCTGAATGAGGAAAAATAAACAAATGGAAAACTTTATAACATTTTTCGTAGAACTCAAAATTACTTGACGTCTTGAGGAAACTTGATAATTATTTTAAAACTTTTATTATAAAATGTTATGTTTTTGTTTTAAAGTTTTGTCAAAAAAGTACAGAAATTTTTTTAAAAAAATTTCAAAAATTATTTCAATAACAAAAGATGATAGACAAATTGCATACATATTTGGATTCAGGGCACTAAAATTAGTCAAAATGCCTTTTAAATTCATTGCACGTCGGAAGAATGCTAATTTCCAGGTCTGTGTAATTTATCAATGTAATTTTTTCTTGAATCAAGTAATGTTGAGCATTTAAAAAAAACAAGAAACGAAAAATTAAACTGAAACTTAAATTGTTTTCTCGAAGAATATCTCATATCAGCGTAACATGTGTTTTTTCAATCAAAATGTTTAGTAATAAAGTGGAGGAGATGAGTTTAAATTTTTTTGGCTAATTCTGTTGACCATCGTGAGTGATAAACGCCTGTTACATGGCTATAGATTTATTGATGAAAAAAGCAGTATTCGATGAATAAATTTTTAAATGGTTGGTTTCAACCTCTGAACTTGATTAGTTACAATTCTTAACAAAAATTCATTCTAAAGACGAGTTAGAGATTTTGTATGTAAAATTTAAAGTTTCAATACAAAATATTGAGTTAAATCACAATTTACAACTAAAAATTAGTTTGAATTCGTGAACTTGTATAGTGTCGTAAAATGAAATGTCTCAAGCCTAGGGTAATGTAATTTAAGACAAAATTCCATGGAAGGCGAGTCAAATTTCTGACTCGCTTGTCGCCTTGCCGTACTCCCCTATAAGTTTTGGAAATTTGTAAGATTATGTTTGAATACCTGAAAATTTTTTGGAACAACAAAGACAAAAATAAATGGAAAGGTTTTCTACATTTCAGGCATTTATTTTTTTAAGGGGGGGGGGGGGGGGGGTTAGGGTCTAACGGGTATAAAAAAATACCATTTTCACGATTTTTTTCTAGAGCTATCGTTCAAACAAATGTATTCAAATTTTTTGCATCATACAAAGCATTGTTAAAAGAACATTTAGTAATTTTTTCGTAGAAAAATATTGAAAAATGAGCCGGTGACGGAGCACTTTCGAGGTGCCTTTTAGAAAACAAGATTTGCAGTGGACACTGTATCTCAGCACAGAATCATCTAAAGTCAAAAAATCAGAGCAAAATATTTTTAATAGATGTTTTTCTGGACCCCAACGTTTTTATTTAACTTAAAAAATTTTTTAGAAAATTTTTGTGGCTGTTTGAAGTAAAAACTAGGTTTTTTCACGAAAAAATCCACCATTTTTCACCTGTAAAATCTCCCCAAAGTAAAAAAAAAAAACAAAAAAGAAAAACGTTGGGGTCTGGTATTTTATATGTAGAAAATATGTTCCAAATTTGAAAAGAATCGGATAAGTAGTTTTCAAATGACGATGTCCACGAACTTTAAAAAATGTGCTTTCGAGAAAAACGTGTTTGAAGTTTCTGCTCTTGCTTTCTTGCAGTATTAGATAGGAGGAGATAAAGGCCTATAACTTCTACAGTTTAGCTTCAATTGACTTGAAAATTTGACACAACATTCTTGAAATGTTTTACAATAAGAAAATAAAAAATAAAAAAATTGATTTTTTGAAAGTGTTAGACCCTACCCCCCCCCCCCCCTCCCCTTAAATAAATTAATTTCCCAATGTTCAGAGTGTTTAGAAAAAAGTTTTTTTTTTTAAACTGTAGGGAAACGTGGTCCACCAAATCCAAATGGGCTAGATAACGTGAAAATTTTATGAGTTGATCCAAAACTGAAATTTCATAATTGTTATTTCTAAGCAATTTCAGATGAGGAAATAATAAAGAGCTGTTTATGATCGAATAGTTCCTAAAACCTGGCTCGCGAACCTTTCGGCAAAATTCCTTGTATAAGATTTATGTTCGTCTCTATTGCATTAGAAAAGATGGACAAAACATTTTTCATAACTCTTCATTTGGGATAAGAAAACTTTACAGATAGTAATATATTTTATTTTAAGTTATTTAAGTTTAAGTTATTTTAAGTTCTGAATGTATATAAAAACACCAAAATATAGGTGGTCCAAGATACCCCACACAATGTGGCCAAATATGCGTAACCAATTTGCAAATCATTGCAAATCATCAATCACGATTCCCCACAAGAAATGATTTGCAAATTAGTTATGTTTGTGTGACTAATTGATGTTTCATCAACAAATCCTTTTCCACGTGAAATAACATGACAAAACTAAGATCATAAGCGTATGAGCATATTTTTGTTATGTACTTTAGGTCTCCCAAGGATGCAATTTTGCGGATACTTCTTTAATTATGGAAATACATTTTTCTAGGCTAGTTCAATAAAAGAAGCATATGATACGTACATTGTCGGGCAATATAACAGGACCGCTCTAATGGAAAATATCAAATCACTTTTTAACTGCCAATTCAAATATAATAATATGCGACACCAAGCGGCAAGCACTTATTGTAGTATGCCAACTTAGTATACTCGAAAACTTTCGATTTCAACGCGCTTCACAGCACCGGCAAACGGGAACTGACCGGCCACCCCCGCAAAACGACGCCGAAGGACGATTCGGCAATCAAGCGGGTCTCGCAAGAGGACCCTTTTAAAGCGTCCAAGCAGATCAGAGACGAGCTGAACTTATCTGTGAGTTCCCGGACGGGTCAGCGACGGTTGGCGGAGAAGTGACTAGGAGGAAAAATTCCCCGGAGGGTGCCGATGCTGACGCCGAAGCACTTGAAGGCGCGGCTGAAGTATGCGAAGGACCACTTCGATTGGGTCGGTCCGGAAAAGGAAAAACTATGGAGAAATGTGCTGTGGTCGGATGAGACCAAAGTGAACCTCATCGGCTAGGACGGAAAGAGTTGGGTCCATCGCCCACTCGGCTGTCCGTAGATGCCCCAGTATACGAATAAAACATTCAAACATGGAGGAGGTAGCATCATGGTGTGGGGGTGCTTTTCTTGGTACACGGTGGATCCCTTGTGCTGGATCGACTATCCCGGTGAGAACGTGCCAAAAGCTGGTGGAGTCGATGCCGAATCGAGTGCGAGAAGTGATGCGTAATAAGGATTATACCACCAAGTACTAACCCTGCAAATCGATCACGGTATGAATATCCTTTTTTTTTAATTTTTTTTACCATGAATTCTAAAGCGGTCCTATTTTATGTCGCGTTATTTTAGTCAGTAAGTATGCTTAAAACGCATATTTAAATAAAGGACAATTGTTTTAACTACAGATGATTTCAATTTCTTCGAAGAATGGAATTTACAATTTGTAAATGGTTTGATGCACTTAAATGGAATTTTTTTTCTCAAAGTTTTGTCACTTTCTGTTTTGGATTGAGCTGTGGTCCTATTCTATTGTCCGACACTGTACATAAATCAACAACATATAGAAAAACATGCTTACGCAAAGCGACGACGATGACAGTTGGATTGAGATTTTTATCTCAACACACAGCTGAGATATTTAGAGTGGCCCACATTACCCCACTCTGCCCTACCATTTTTCAAAAATTTGAAAAGATAAAAAAATTGCAAAAACAGTGGAGAAACTCCAAAAAGTTAATAGATTAAATAAAAAACAATCGAAAGATTCAAAAGATAAAGAAAATCAAAAGAAATTAAGAAAAACATCTCAAAATTTTGCAAAATTCAAAATTCAGACTCAAATTTTGATTTAATATTCAGAATTCGTCATTAGATCCGAAATCCAGTTGCAAATACCGATTTTGAATTCACATTTCAAATTTAGAATTCAAAGTTCAGAAAAAAATAATTTTAGATTCATTGTTCAATTTCCGACTTGAGACTTCAGATTCAGACTTCGTATTTAAATTTTACTTCAGCGAACACGAACTCAATATATCGAAATACCTTATTGAATTATCGATTGTTTTTCTGGAATACACAAGTTGCTGAAATTTCTTTTGAAGATTTTCCGGTATTTATCTAGGTACCTATGTATATCCTTGCTGAACTATAACTCTTCAACCGCATAGCTTTCAAATCGATAAAGTCTGTCTCTAATTTATAGAATAAAAAATTATCTTTCTTGCTAAACAAAATAATTATAGAATCAGATAAGAAAACAAGAATGGCAAACACGTGGAAGCGTGGAGGTCCTGCAAAACTTACCTTCCTAGTTATATCTGTCCTTTCCAAGCAGCGGAACCGGAAAACGAATTGTTCTACACTGTTTTCGGCCTACTACACTTGACTAGATATATGTATGCAAATCGGGCTAATTTTCTACCAGCTGATGATGAAAACACCGTTTTGCATTTGTTGTTTCTGTTGTCCGTCGTCATCTATAATCGTGTAAACATGTATAGGCCTACTATATGTGGCTAAGCTTCAAGCTACAGAATGTGTTCACACTTTTTCCATATGAAAGAAAAGGTTCACGGGCCGCTTACTTTCGATCAATAAAAATGAACTGTTTCATCACACGCTGCTCCTGCTGGAGCCAACTTGCTGAGGAGGACTCGTGCCGATTGAATGAGTGGGGTTTCGGATGGGAGGTTTTTTTTCTTCTGTTCTGTTGTTGTTTTTGTTACTATTTTGCCGCTGCTTCTTCTCTACTGTATAGATCCATGCACTTGGTTCGTAGTACTGTGTGCAAATTGATTAAATTTACATATCACCAACGTTTGTTTTCTTTCTTTCTTTGCCAGTTGCAAGTTCGCTCGAATTATTGTGTGCAATAACAAGGGTATGACTGTGCTGCACCAGGAGTAAGTGCAACCGTGCCCTGCAAATGACGATTCGCAAAAAAGAAAAACATGCCCGACCGTAAATTGCACTGGCACTCTTCTACTTATCAGACAATATTCGCGTTCTTCTCTCGCTTTTGGACTCTTCTTGTAGGTGTGCAGCTCTTAACAATGAAACTGATTTTCAATTGAACTTCTCCTCGCACATAACGGGTTCGCTTTATCCAAAACGCAAATCTGGACCTGAGTTTATTTTATTTTTTCCCATCGATTCACTATTTGCGTCATCGAAAGGTGATTCAACCCCTAATCAATCCTTCCAGAAAACAAGAGAACATACCCTTGGTCAAAGGGAAAAAACTGAAAAAAATCTTCACACTTTTCCGATTGAGTTGTGAAAGGACGAAAATCCAACAAACACACGAACCGAAAATTCCAAAATTCTTGACCTATTTGCGCGATGATTCTTGCGTACCAGATTTTCCCAAAAGCGCCTCCTTTGATGGAAACTGGAGATTTTCGCTCCCTATCTTTTCCTAGGCCTTCTACGCGCTGAGTTCGAGTACAGAAGAAGAGTCGGAACAAAAAAATCAAAAATCCATGTAAAAAACCGCCCAGGACACCGAACACCGGACTAGCCACCGCGAGAGATGAACTGCGAATGAAGTCTCCAGCCGTGGACAGCTCCAAGGTATAGCCGAAGGAGAGCGAGCCGGACGGAATCGCGATCGCGTCACCCACTCACCCCCTGCCGGGCTCCACAAATAAATCATCCCCCCATTCTTAGCGAGCGCCGCGTCGCGCCGGGTTGAATTGCAGCCAGCCAGCCATCCATGAATGAAGCTTTCGCGGTCGGTGTGGAATGGAGGAACATGAAAGAAATATCCCGAACCAGGTATCAAAACAATCACCCGAAGTGTGACAGATGGGTGGATTCGGTAGTAGTGGTTTTGTGCACTACTAATGGAGCCACCCACACCGTTTCGCGTTTTTTAGTCGCTTAGTCGACTGTGAGGGGTACTGCGAAATGCTACTATTTTCATGTCGACTAAATGGCTGTGGGTTTTCGTTTCATTTCATTTACAATTTAAGCATCATTTGGAAATGGATTCGATGTTTGGAGAGTCCGAGCAATTTTTAAATTATACTAAGTAGGTATAAGGTCTTGTGATATAGCTCCTAAGCTGGCAGAACACATGCTTGCTGCGCTAATGTCCATGGGTTGGAGCCCAAAAGTAAAAGTCAGTTTCATCGGATAAGTTTTTCAACGGTCATAATCGAAACAAAACAGACTAGAATTTTGGATAAAAGGCCCTCGGAGCAATAAGGATAGGGGAGAATAAGGATTATTCTTCAGCCATACATATCTCGTAATCTCGTAATCTCTTACAAATAAATAATGATTTACAAAATTCTGCCAAATGTTGCAAATTAAATTAAATCAAAAATGTCCAAAAGTTTAAGTAAAACATGCTTTAACACATATTGCAGAGAAAAACTAACCTTAATGGTGAAACTTGAGGAACAATTTGTGCACCACGTGTGCTCATTAGAGCAAGTTTACTGGTGTTGGGAAAAAGTGGTAGAAATTTTGACATTTTGAAAATTTTACCATGTAAAAATGTTTTCAAGATCTTGGGGCGTTGTATTTTTTTACAACACTTTCTATTTCAGCCGTATGTGATAGAAATATTGCTATTTTTGCATCACAGCATGCGAAAATACAACACGTGTTGTAAAAAAACTAGAAGGCCACAGATCGTGAAAATGTTTTTACATGGCAAAATTTTCAAAATGTGCCGTGAGTGTCAAAATTTCTACCACTTTTTCCCAACACCAGTGAACTTGCTCTTATAGATCAAGATGATTAAAGCTTATTTTCTGGTGTTGGTCGTACGTTTTCGTCACCTGGGAACCAAGTTGTATGTTCCCGTGTATTAGAAGAAAAGACAACTTTTTTGTCGAATAATTAAAACCCTACAAACTGCAGAAGTGTAACTCATGAACATTTTGGTACAAAACATGCACATCCATAGAAAAGGAAGGTGCCATTCCAACCCCATTTATTTCCTCTGCATTGGATTAGTTGACTTTTAAGAACTTTATGCAATCTTTGAACCGTGATAATTTGTTTGTTGGATACATCTTCGGGTGAAATGCTTAAAACTTCATGAAAACCAATGTGTAAAATGCTAACGGCCGACATTAAAAAAAATTTAGATAAATATCTTATTCCAAACGAAATGTGTTAGATCACATTCATGCAATCGCTTTTGAAGCAAATCTCTTCGGCGGGCCGTACTCAAAATATTATTTATTATCCCTTATCCTAATTGAAAAGTACCTACGATTTTTACACCACTTTTTCTAATATTTTTTGTGGTCATGATCGAAACAAATTTAAAAAAAATCGTTATGTGCAACGTATAGATTTAAACTTCAGGTTTTTTTAGCATTCCGTAGCCTTTTTTCTGAAGCATAATTTTTTCGGATTTTTTTCTAAGACTTTGAATAACGGAAAACTGAAGTGCTGTAGCTGAATATCGCCTAAGAAACATATTTAAGTTACATTACGAGGATTCCAAGACTATGTATTTTGTAAAAATCGGTTGGAAAACAAGAGACAAATATTGGTTTTAGTCAAGAGTGTAAAATTGACACTCCAAGGATTGTTAAGGGTAAAAATTTTAGGGACGGATGAGAGTTAACTGTTAGGCAGACCTTTACGTATTTTTTTTATATCGACAATTTTTTGACGAAAATATAAATGAACACCGGAAAATAAAACGAATTTATGTGTGTTGATGTTTAATCCATTTAAACTTTTTTGATAATATTGTATTAATACTTTCACACAGAAACATTATTTGCTTCCCTTTTTAATAAAATTGAAAATTTTTGAACGTTTTTCTATGGTTCAAAATAATTTTGAGAGGATTTCTACGAAAAATTCCTTTTTTGTTTAAACTGTTTGTTCTATTCGGCATCACTTCAATTTAAAAGTCTTATGGAGCTAAATCACAGCGATAACTTAAAGTGAGAAAAATGTATTTAAAGGAATTTAACTCTCAGTGTTAAACGTTGAATCGTCATTAAAATTTACAGATTCAAAATTTCAAATTTTTTACTTCAAACGGAGAAAAAATCAATAATTACACAAACACAGATTTTTAAGCAAACTTCGTCAAAATTATAGTTTACATTTTTTTTATTCTAGAATTTTTTACGGATATTATGGATTTTCTTAATTTAATTTAGACACCACTGTGCTGGAAAAAGGCCAGATGACAAATAGGTACGTAGATAGATGATCGGATTGTCTTACCTTTAATATAAAAAAAGAGATTGGAAGGACTGTTTGTTTGGCGAGTTTCGATAGATTTTTCGAAAATTGGTATTTTACTTTTGAACGTAGAAAAACGTAAATGATATTCTAAAAATTTGAAAAATCATCATATTTAGTTTGAAACATGAAGAAATGTTTGGCATCATTAAACCAAAATCCAACCTCCCTGAGGACCTCATTTATTTAAATCTTTTTGGCCTCATTTCGTGACCGCTTTTAACAAAAAAAATATCAACAGTTTAAGAAATTCGAAAATGCTGTAAAATTCCCTTGAAATTTAACACATTGAACACATAAGACACATTCCACCGTGATGTGAAATCGCTTTTCCGGACTTTTCTGCACTGTTATCATTCTAGACGTCAACCAATTTACTTGAAAATGAAAAAAAAACTTGAAAAAGTAGATAAAAACGTTTAAAAATGCATTTTTATTTTTTTTTTTGCCGAAAGCTGAAAACCAGTCACATAGGCATAGGGGCATAATGAGAACCCCCCTGGGGCAGTATACGCGCCATTAATCAAGGCAAGATGAGCGTTTTCTGCCGAGGAATCTAGCAAAGAATTCGACTCGATGAAGTCAACTGAATAATAGAGCTACAGCTTGACTTGTTTTATCTGACGATTTGGCCTATTGATAAGGTCTTGGAGAGGTAATCAGTAGACTCGAGTTCGATTCCTGGTCAAGGTGATTTTTTTTTCATTTATCATTCATGATCGATGCATTTCGCTCGTCATGCCCTTATCTCCCCTACATACAACTTTGATTTTCTGTTTTCTCTGTGAAAATAGAATATCGGTGTCTTCGAATGAGTTGTAGAAATACTCACAATTTGATGAGCGTAACTTTTCGAATGAACAACTACGAACTAAGTTATGCTTATTTAAAGTTGTGACGTGAATTTACTCAGCTTAAACCGATCAGGGTAATAAATCTCTTTAAGCACCTCCTGCGTAGTTTTCCGCTAGAGAGATACAAATCTGCCATCTGTCGTGTTTACTAAAAACCTTTTTATTTTTATCAGATGGCGGTACTGAAACGAATTAGGTTAGGGTGACATAAAATCAATTAGATTTTAGATAAATTCAACTGTAAATTGAATGCTAGTAAATAGATCAAATGACTTTCCATAACATTTTCATTCCTCAACTGTAGAATAAAAAACCTTTGAATTACTTCAATGGAATAAAACAGATTATTTTTAATAATATAAAAAACTTCTCAGATGTTCCAACTGACATTCAGCTATATTGAAATAAAGCTAGATTAATCTATTCAAATCCATTTTTATCTTTACCTTCAAAACAATGATAAAGATTTTCAACTAAGCTATTTTTTTCTAATGTTTATAAATCAATTTTATATATTTCTTAATCTATTTCAAAATTTTCTAACATCGACGGTTTTTAGAACGTATAGCATTCCAGATTTCCCGGTTTTATCCGACGTGTCCAAATATTCTAGGAAAATATACAGGCGAGTCCGTATCAGACCGGATTCCCGGATTTTATTACAATGGTCCGGTTTTTGTCCGGATGAATTCACATAATTTGTTGAATTTACCTAAAGAATCAAATTGAGTAATGATTTGTTTCAATTTCTGATTCGAAAACGGATATTTCATAATTATTTTCATCAAAATTAATAAGAATTTTTTGAAGCATTAAACACATTTGATGTGCTTCGAAGAAAAAGTAAAGGTACAAATTTTTCCTATCTTTTCCTGATTTTGTTCGAATAATAGATAAATTTTGCCCTGATTTGTCCGGATAATACCCGGTTTTTCTATTTGAAAATTTCAAATTAAATGCACGGTTTTCACCCGTTTTTGAAAAAAAAATGGCCGAAAACGTGCTGAAAAGTTCTGGAAAGCATAATATAAAATTCCATTGTTTTTCGCACCACTCGCACTCGATGCATTAGGACAAGCACGCACATAGAATCGCTCGTTTAGATAATTATTTTTACTTTGTTGAAAAAAAAAATCATTTCAATATGAATTAAAACCTCATAAAATCTGCCAGCCTAACTTTTCATGTTTACTCCATGCCTGTCCTTGGCGCTCATTCTTGTTTATTATGAAAATAAAACAATTTCTGTGGCAAGTATGGCAACTATGGTAACGCACTATGAGAGATAGTCATACAAGCAAGCGGACAAACTTGTATGAATTGGAGTTTTGGTTTTATCATCGCTATTGTTTGTACTTCGAAATCATCGACGATGTCCGGTGAGTTTTAATAATAATCAAACCAAATTTACTATGTAGTTGTCTATACGTTCGGAGCTACTCGAGGAATAACTTGTGTTTGATTATTATTAAACTCACCGAAAAATTTCGATAGTTCGAAATACAAACATATATTGAAATGTTTTCAACTATTTGACTGTCATTTATTTTGGTTACGATCGTAAGATCATCATTTCGCTATCACATTTTGAAAATTAAATAATTAAATTTAAATAAATGTTTTACAAAAAATGGAAAAAATATACATGTATTTGAGCGGAACTCAGGCCCCTATCCTTTCAGTGGCTGCCCTTTAATTTTTTAAACACTTTTAGCCAGCTCTAATTTATAAAAAAAAAACACGTTTGAAAAGTTAGGACAATATATAGGTAGCCCGTTAGGATACCTAGCTTCAAAGTCAAAGACGTTTGACCTGGAAATCTGGAAAGCTGATCTAATCGTTTTATGGTTACTTTTCATTAGTCCAAAAAACTGACATAGGCTGACATTCTAGAGAAGCTTCAAATCTTGAGATCGGAACTGAACTTTTCAGAACTTGTTAAATATCCACGTAAAACATGAAAAAATCAGCCGGACCAAAATGATCTCATTTTTTTCAGATTTCCTTCATTTTCTCATACTTTATCTTCTTATTAGTGATTCTGAAGCCTCTCAACACTGTATTTTTATAGAGATTAACGTTTACATCAATGTATTGTAAGTAGAAGTTTTTTTTGTTACTTTTTTATCAAATGTTTATATCCTTGCAATTTTTCCTCATTTTTGAAAATCTTAACAATAGAAGATTTCTGAATACGAGCTTTTTTTAAACCAAGTATTTTTTTTCTTATAATAATTTAATAGAAATTTTTTTCCGATATTTGTCCGCGTGATTTCTCATAGTACAGCACAGTGCCATGTTTTGTTGATTTTTCTGTGTTATCTCTGCTACTTTGATCATGAGGTTTGACAGCTCTGAGCGCTAGTAGCGACTCCACTCGGAAAATAAGCTTTTTCCATTGATCCATTGACTGGATTCACGTCACGAAATATAAAATTATACTGAACCATTCTTTAGAGCCTTCAATTTTTCTTGTGCACTTCCAAAAACGATATTTCTAGAGTTTTTTTTTGATTAGGTCGTATGAGCCACTTGACCTGTTTCGAGAAAATTGCTGTTTATGTTTTGTAACAGATTTTTAATTCTAGAATTTTCAATATCGCCCAGAATTGACTGAAAACTTGATATGCATTGCAAAAATAGATGAGAAATATGCTAGTGTATTCGATACAGGCATACACTCATTCGTTCAAGTAAACAAGTACTTGTGACCTTCTGCATTACGTGCTAAGTGCAAACGTCGTTTTGCTTATTGATAAATTTTATTTGAAAAGTTGATTTCCTGTGTTTTATACTTCAATCCTCGCTAAATTGGTTCAAGAACTTAAGTTCTAACATAATAAAAATCTATGCAGCAGAGTGACAGTACGATTGGCATGGAATTTAGAGGAGCTTTTCTTGTGACAATTTGCCAAATACCCCGAAATGGTCATAAAAGAAATAAGACACACGTTTTAATCCCTGCAGGGCTTTGAGGCGTTGACTGGATCTTCTCGGGTGATAAGCGCTCTACAGAATGGCATGGCAGTTGTGGAGCGGGCCTTGTCCACGTGTCTATCTCCATTCCAGTGTTATAAATTCCTTTCCACTGCTTTAGAAGTCTGTAATCGGTGCCGCAAGAGACTGTGCACCCTGTTACTGTTCGACTAGGAAGTGCTGGTTACTATATGTGACTCCCATAGCCATTTGAAATGTGCAGGAGATCATCCAAAGCATTTTGATTTGTGTATTGGCTGCCAATGTGGGGGGAAATATGAAACTGAAGTTAAAAAAGCAAAAGTAGTGCAAATTGGACTTACCCGGAAATAAATTACCTTATTTATACCACCGCGATAGCTAAAACTACTCTCACAACGATTGTCGTTTAAAAAACTATACATTAAATGTTAACAAAGCATTTTCTAAAAAAATGCAAAAGGTCGCTTAAACCACCACACCGAACTGTTGTCTTGCGACTATTTGCATGCACGGCAATCCGGTGGGATGCAAAAAGTCTTTAAACCCAAATTGCACTCGAAAATGAGAAAGTCATTATACGTCTTAATTTCAAATCATGTTCTAAAATTTATTTATTAATCAAATGAAACCAAATTTTTACCGGACCTAGAAAACATGTTTATCAATCATTTGCAATGATTACCTCGATTTTGTTTTTATTGGTTCATACGACCTAATCAAAACAAACTCTATAGATTTTGTTGTTCCGACTTTTACAATAATAAATTTTCAGTATCTTGAAACGTACCAATTAGTTAGGGCTAGGAAAAGCTACTCTACGTTTTGATTGCCCGGCTGGGCGTTCACTAATTTTGATCTCCTGGAGAATTCGCTGGGGGAACTTTTTTTCCCAAACTTCTGCTGATCGGGTGGAGCTATTGTGCAATAGGGACTTTACTGAAAGGCAAACTAGTCTTGATTGAAATTTTGAAAACCTGTAAATTTAAGGAACATCACTTTATGAAAATAATAGCACACAAACAACTGATTTTGATTGGACCATACATTTTAATTTTTATTGGATTTTTAGATCGTTAGACTTGATCTTTTTGCATGAAAACTTTTGATTTTAGTTTTAGAATATCATTTTATATATGCATGATTCTGCATTTTCTTTAATTCACTGTTAAATGAAATGAAATAAGGTAAGTACTTGCGCTTTTAGTTTCTTCTTTTATTTTCAGGATGATGCTGGACTCGTTGCGGCCGTGATGCTCGTTGGTCGACTCGTTGGGGGACCTCGATGAACAGGTAATGGCGGATGACGACGGAGTTAGAGAAGGATTCCAGGTAAGTTGCATGCGGTTCGGAATTGGTCGCCGTAGCCGACGGCTTCGACAGATTGGCCTATGTTGACGGAGGCCAGGTAGGTAACCGTTAGTTTAACGGTCCCATGCGACGAATTGACCTATGTTGACGGAGGTCAGCGTTTCTTAAAGTCCGGGGAGTGGTTCAATGTGCACTTTACACTGTAGGGTGTCTCACGGACAATTGAGTGAGCGTTCTAACTGAATTGGTCGGAATTTTACTAAAGAAGATAGCCCCCCAGGTCACACCATTGCACTAGAACCTCCCAAAATGTAACGGAAGTGGAGGTTTTTTTCACTGATCCCTCGACCTTTGTTGCACCCACACAGTTCACCGGTGTCACGAGGTACAATTGGTGTTTCTCGACACTGGGGAACGAACGGCTTCTTAGTCCACTACACTCGCGCTCACTCAACCGATAACCCGGGAAATTACTTCCGTGTAGGCATCCGGATTACCGTTGTTATACGGATTTTAACGGTTCGAAACGCGATCACTTGTAGCGTGTGATGTCGCAATCAACACTCACCCGGACTAGACTTTGTTAAAGAAGAGGCCTCGTTTGGGGTCCTTCGACCTATATATAGGTTTTAAGCTTCATCTTCTCTCTCTCTCATTTCCGCTTAAGTCCCAGTCCCCATCGATGACGTGTCCGTTGGTTGACAGGATCAATACAAAATTTGATTATGGTTGGTGTCTTATAATTCGATGTTTTTGTGGCATTTTATAGCACTTTTGAATTTGAATTTGAATTGTGATGTTCCATAGAATAATTAAATTGCGTATCCTAATAAATTCAAACATAGAAAAACTAGATCCTATCCTAAATAAATAAATAAATAAATAAGTGCATGCCAAAACAAATAAATTCATAGACAAACAAATAAATTTAATATTTCCTACACAAAAAGGAACAAACAAGAAAATTGATAAATAATTAAACTAACTAATTTCGACACCAACCTAGAGCTGCTAAATACAAGATGGTATGTATTTAGAAATTTACGGACAATAATAAAAAAAAACATAACAATATTTATAAATATCAAAATCAGTTGACCCGAGCAGCAAAGTTTAAATTGTAAACAGCAGAAGGCTGGTTACAATCTTCACCTAACTTTTTCCTTATTTTGATTGGCACTCGAAAAGTAACATATTTACGGATCATACGTTACAATTTCTAGTGTTTCTCACAGTCTTCATTTAAAGATTCACCAAAAAAAATAATTTTAAATTTTTTCTATCTTTTTGTATTTTTATTTTTAAATAAACGAACCTTTTTAAAAAATCAACTAAATTATGGGCCCTATTACATAAGACGAGTCACGAGTCATTTTACTCGAGTTAGCCATTTTGTTATTACAGTAGTCGAGTCGAGTCGAATTTCAGTCGAGTAGCTCAACTGAGTCGAGTGCTTGAAGGTTTGCTCAGCTGTTTCACTCGACTACCGTCATACGACATTTCTCTCGAATCGACAGTGACTGGAGTCGAGGCGAGTTACTCGACTCGTATTATGTAATAAGGCGTTCGATTTGTGTAAATCCGACCATCTGGAAGGTCAAAAGAGCTTTCAGAGCATATTTTCCATATACAATTTTACAAAAAATCAAATTTCGTGACGTGAATTCACTCATTTGCGCTGTTGTAACTCAGCTAGATTACAACCGATTTCTATAAAATTTAGTGTGTTAGAATCGTCTTATCATTTTCAAAAAACATATCATTATTTTATGTAGGAAAAAGTCAAAATTTTCTCGTAAAACTAAAAAGTTTCCTTTTTTTGTGACGCGAATTCACTCACTCAGAAAAATACTATTATACATGCCATAAGATTCTCTTATGAAGTGGCGCCATAAGAAAAATCAATGAAATTCATAAGATTATCTTATGACGCGAATGAATTCTGCAGATGAACACCTACTTCAATGAGAGGTTGTTGCTTTTCATAAGAGGGTCTTATAAAAACAGGATATGTCACGTTTGATGCGAAAAATTCAAAACAATTGATGTTAAAAATTTATTTTATTGTTCGCTAATTTGTTTGGTACATACATTTTGGTCACCATCAGAAGCACATCAATACCCGGTTCTAAAAGATTTGTTCGGCCGCATACGGTCCTTTGTTGACCTTGGGTTTTTCCCGTTCAACGTACTGAAAAGTAAATAAAAAAAAACAAATGAAAGTTTTCAAATATGTTTAACGATCACAAAAAATTAACTTCATTTCAAACTTACCATTAAGAACAATAAAATTAATAATTCCACAACTTCGTTTGACGATTGCAAAATGACTGATGGAATGGATGTGTTCATTATTTTTCCTCAATGCCGTTTCTTCTATTTTTCATAAGAAATTCGTATGAAAATTGAAAGAATTTCATAAGGCTCTTATGAAAAATTAGTTTGGACGCAAAAAAGGGGTTCATAAGACGTATCTTATGAAAACTATAATAAGAATTTGCCTGAGTGCTCATTTGCGACTGTTTTTGTCCGCTTTTCAAAACAACCGCATTGAATATAAACAAATTCTTTTTTCTACAAAATGAAGCAGTGTTTTTTGGCTTCAAAATGTTTAAAAAAATTTAAAAAAAAAAATCATCCATATATTTTAATAAATTGTTTTGTAAAACTTGTCAAAATAACCACTTTTCCAACAAAAAAATTGATTATCAAAATCATATAAAACATGTGTTAAATTTTTTTCCCCCTTTTTCCGTTGGTTTTGTGTGATTTGAATTATCAAAACTATAGACAAGTTTGAGATTTTTTGATACGTGAACGGGTAAAAATCCCATTTGAGCGGTACAAGCGCGTAGAATGTGTCATAAGATCGTTTATAAACTTCTTTCTAAGACCACCTGTATCCGCGGTCTGTTGTTGAGTCTAATCTGCACAAAATTTGGATCAACTACACTCAGAAAAATCCTATTAAGTATGCCATAAGATTCTCTTATGAAGTGGCGCCATAAGAAAAAATAATGAAATTCATAAGATTGTCTTATGATGGAAATGAACTCAAAGGATGAACACCGGTTTCAATGAGGGATTGTTGTTTTTCATAAGATATTCTTATGGGAAAAGAAAATTTCGCGTACAATAAAAATAATTCAAAATTGTTTTTCAAATCATTTTATTTTTGATAACAATGGTTTGCAGTAACATCATGGCGACAATCAGCAGCTCTTCAACACCCGTTTTATTGCCGCCTCAGCCTTTTGACTTCGCGCTTCTTATCGGTAGCCAATCTGAAAAGTAAATAAAAATTAAAATATATCTTTTAAGCTTACAAGTATTCTCAACCTTCATTAAAATTAAATGTCAACGAAAATTTACCATTTAGAATATCAGAATCAATCAGTGATTGAAGTCCTCACCAATTTTCTCATCAGAGGTATTCAAAATATACGCTCTGAGGCCTCGCATAGCTATACAGAAGACGATACATATACATTCATTCAAACCTCCCCCCATGAGGAGGATCTGCTCTGAGAGACACTATTCGTTTGCTGCCCCGAACGAACTCTCTCAACTTTCGGTTGCTACATGATGCATAAAGAAGACGAGGCACACATACTCATTTACGTTATTGAATTTGATGGACTCAAGCCGATAGCTGCGTTGAGGAGAACATCTTCAACCTCGCCGCAAAGGTTGAGGCAACAACGACAACAACCGAACACAGGCCCGCAACGTATGGAGCAAGGAGAGGGGAGGAAAAAGAAACGAAAACACTAGCTGCCTGCGTGCGGTTGCTGTGCAATAATAGCAACAGCAGAAAAACCTCGGGTATTCGATCCAGGCACAAACGAGGAGACTCGGGTTTGCTCTGCCTTTTGAATTCGGTTCCCTCAAGAATGTAACAGGAGATGAGTGAGAGCCATTCGTTTGGTTTTTTGGATTCGCTGCCTCGAATGTATACACGCTAGAAATTATTAAACCATTTATGTTTCAAAAATAACCATTTTTGACCTTTTCCCGGGAAATGTCATTTTATGAGTTCTCCATGAGAAGTCATAAAATGACTTCTCGGGGAGAAGTTCAAATATGGTTATTTTTTAACCGAATGCGATTCTGGAGGAGAAGTTGAAAAATGGTTATTTTTCAACCGAAATTCAAATGAGCTGCTTTTTTCGATTCATGAGGATTTGTCATAAAATTTTAAATAAAAATCGTCATTTTTCGTTCGCAAAATCAGTTTTTCGACATTTAAAAGAAACCAAGAAAGATTAGTGATAGTATTTAGTATTATTTTTATTGACATTTTTGAACAGTAGAAATCGAAGTCCTTCTGGGACGGACATTATTTTCGTGTTAGCGTTGTAGAGTCACTACAGACTGTTCCCTGAAGCTTGCTGTTGGGCTGTCGACGAGTGTCTTGATTGGGACCAAGTGTAGACGCTGCCGGAAGTGGTCCATGGACAGTGTTTCTAATAATGAGAAAAGAGATGGAAAATAAAATCAGATTATTTGAAAAAAAGATTAAGTTATAACTTACAAGTTCTTGTTATTCCTTTCCAAGCGAGGCTAGCCTTTTTAGAAATCTGCTCAAGGATGGGTTTGCATTATTCCGTTGTATTACTTAATTTGCTGCTGTAGTTTTTCCAACTATTTGAGCTGGGATGTTAGTGTTGCAGCAGATGTAGTTGGGAATATCCTACCGCGCTACCGAATGTACCATTTCCTCTATATCCGGGTGATGTTTTCCTATCATTCCTACCCACTTCAGCTCCCTCCGGATGGTACGGAAAATGACAGGACCAAAAAATTTTAACATTTGAACGAATTTTTGCTGTTTTCCGCACCAGGTCGAATACTGCTTCCGATTATTTAACCCCTGCGGGCTTTCCCTGTCCGAGGAAAACATAAATAAAGTATAAGGATCCTCAAATTTCGGCATCCTATTAATAGGAGTGAAAAAAAAAAAAAAACAACAGATTCATCAATCCAAATATTATTGAAGACTTACCTTTCTGGACCAGAGGATGTTCGTCGTTCCATTTTCACATCTATAAATGGCGCTAAATAAGCGAAAAATGTTAAATTTCTTATTTTTAACAGAAAATGCACCTGTGGCTGCAGAACCAATCACTTTCACAATGGCGTGAAGTACATATTTCTAAATTTTTCATTCATTTTTTGGTTTTCACATGAGAACTATCAAAATGGTTAAATTTCTTCCCAGAAAAATTCTTAAAAAATAACCATATTGAAAGTTTGTCATCAAAAACAATAAAATGGTTATTCTATAAACATAAATGGTTAGATAAAAATGAGCGTGTACTGCTCCTTGAAGGCGGGCCATGTTGAGAGTGTATGCATCATCGGTTTTGTCGTTTTCGCTGCCTCAAAGCAACCTTTGCTTCCGAGTAAAGCAGTGAGCGAGAGATGGTTGATCGACTCATGCTCAGCAAAATTCAATCACTGGAATCAATTGACATTGAAGAAACTTTACAATTGGTTAGTGCTTCTGACGACGATTAAATAGATGACTGGTGGAATGAATGTGTTCAGTATTTTTTCACAATGCCCTTTCTTCTATTTTTCATAAGAACATCGTATAAAAATTGAAAGAATTTCATAAGACTCTTATGAAAAACTATTTTACACTCTAAAAAGCGGTTCATAAGATGCATCTTATAAAAATTATAATAAGAATTTGCCTGAGTGTATGGATTTGGATCGACACTAAAAATGGCAATTCCATTAACTGTCAAACGGTTCAGGACAGCATTAAATTGGGACCGAATCTCATAAGCTTTGGACCAATCCTTATAACGGTTCTAAAAAAAAGTTGAGTTGAAACTGGTATAACAGACCACGGGTTGGGTCTAAACCAGGTGTTTGGACCACAGATACATGTGCTCTAAGTCGTATGATAATTCACCATGCAGTGTGTCTCAATTGAAACCAGTCAAATTTCTCATTAAAAACTTACATTGTTTTATGTATGAAAAGCCACGGAAAGCTTCCTGTCATGCGACAGTATTACAAAAAGTGTCAACATTTCTCTGGGACCATAACAATTAATTCAAGTTTATGAAGATATTAATCACCGTAATTTATGTTTGTTACTTTAATTTATCGGCCTTATCGGTGAAAAGTGATGTCCTTTTTGATATGATATGATATGAATTTTTTTAAAGATGGATAGAAGGTTAGATAAAATGAAAGGTGGTGAAAATGTGCGGGTAAAATTTATTTAGAAGCATTAGGCAGGAACAAATATCAAATTCTTCTTTTGTCACCCCCCCCCCCCCCTCCTTCGAAATTTCCTAAAACCTCGAAGGGGGGATAAAAAAAAGTTTGAAGTATTTTATGTAAATTTCAAAAAAAAATCAAATATCCCAAAGATAACAAGACCAAAAAACAAATTGTGGAAGATGGGAGTTATTTCACCTTTTATATTCTCCATTTTATTAAATCTTTCGTTGAAAAATTACTCGATTTATAAGTTTTGTGCAATGATATAGTATGCAATTTTGTTGTATGCAAGCTTACGTGCAATTTATTCCAATGTATTTGTTTTTGCATTATTTCTTATTAACTTCTAGTACCACTTTAGGTTTTTACATCACCTGTTTTTTCGCCTGCGAGTTTGAGTCCACGTTGAGTGTCGTAGATGTTCGGCAGCTAAGGTGAGTCGGTCGGCGTCGCGTTTTTCACCAGCAGCATAAAGGGGTGATGCAGTTATGCTGTCGGCCGAGGGAGCTCTCAAAAATACACACTGAAGATTCCTGTTCAGGAAATCCACTTTCGGTACAGCAGGGGAGAGGGCACGTGTAGCGTTATGCCCGGACCAAAACCTTCATTTGAAGGTTCTCCTTCAAAATGAATTCCATTAGCTTAATTTGGTTTTAGCTAATTTTTCAACAATAATGTTACCTGAATTGGTCGATTAACTCCGCACAGTGGACACTAATTTTAGCGATACGCTTTTGGCTTTTCTTCGGCACTACTTGTCACCTCAGAAGGACCACTAGAAATGAGACCTCTGAATTGGATTTGGCGGTTAAAGCCCACGTTTCCCTAACCTTAGTTCCCGTCATAACGTGTCGATTCCTGATTGGTTAATTTTCTTAATGTATGGTTGGACCCAAAATTTTATTATAGCGTTTGGCGCTAGTATCGCCTAAAAGAATCGAGGGATCTTAAAACAAGCTCAATTAATTTAAATTCAAATATTAAGGCTCTTTCTCGGAATTTTATTATCGTTATTTGTAACACTGTTACAAACTGTCCCATGTGGCGTTTGGGTCATTTTCACTTTGTTGCTGGAAACGGTCTATTTTAGTGTTAACTTTAAAATAAAAACACAAACAAGTATACTTTGTTCTGAGCTTATACGAAATTTTTATCAAGGTGGTTGTCGCTATGTTGATATTTCTACGCAAGAATTTCACACTAGATAAAATTATATGAAGAATGCAAATTTTATCAAAAAATTCTCTTAAGATGAGTTAAATCTGTTGAATATAATGTTATTCGCCGAAAAGAACACTAAAATAAAAGGCGGAATAGGAGCGACGAGCCTTCAGAGTTTAATTAAGAGAAATTTTCATAAAACACTTTTCGGTAGGCATTATTTACAGGAACCATACTCAACTATAAAAGATAAAGATAAAGAATAAAAAATAATCTTTAAATTTTTATGGGAGAAAAAGAAACAATACGAGATTTTAAAATGATAGACAAATTGTAGCCGTGTGATAGTTTTTCGTATAACTCGCATCGGTATGCGTTCTGATTCTACGCAAAAGTGTCACACGGAGCATCTTTGGCTCTAATTTGCTGTTTGTTGTAGGAAATGTATTTTTTTTTTGGCAGAAAATATTGTAAATGAAAACTGTCGGTGAGTTTTTAGTTCGAGAGAAAAATTGGAAAGATAGCTGAAATTTCAATTGCGTTTTTCTCGTTTGCTCGTTTTTTTCCCATGGGACAATCTTGCTTGGAACGGCAGTGCTACTCCAAGAAAGATTGCCCATTAGACTGAGTCGATTTAGGGTCATTTTTGAATTTCTCAAACATTGGGGTATAAAAAGCTTCGTTTTGGTTCAACACTCTTCCATGTTTTTTTTTTTCTCAATTTGACGTTTACATGAGTAAATTTGAACTTTCAGGTTTGTATTTGAAATTTGAATATATTGTACTGAAAAATCTGTATCATCGTTGTTTTTTCTGTGGATAAAATCCTGCTTATGGTTTTGGTGTCAATTTATGAATTGTCTAAAGGAAATTTTCCGCCAAACAATTTTAACGAAGACCTTAACTTCGTATCTTATTAGACAAAAAAAAGTCATAAGGTGTTGAATGGGGGCATATCTTTTGGCACTGAAAAACAATCAATTCAATTGACATTACTGCTGGGTGCCTAGCAAGGTATTGCATGACTGTTTTTCAATGCCAAAAGACATATCCCTGTTAAACAGATACTAACTTTGTTGCCTAATAAGATACGAAGTTACGGTCTTGGACAAAGTTGTTCAGCGAAAAATTTTCTTTAGAGAATGTATAGATTGTCACCAAAAACATTAACAGGCTCGGTTCTACAGAAAAAAAATAATAATGTTGATTTTTTTGTACAAAATCTAGATTTTTTTTAAAATTCGTCACTTAAAAATTTTGCAAAAACCATGGATGAGTTTTGAATCATAACAAAGCTTTTTAGACCCCAGAGTTTGAGAAATGACCCCAAATCGACTCAGTCTATTGCCCATATAGAAAAGGGCAGTAGAAAAAAACGCGATTGAAATCTTAACAGTTTTTTCAATATTTTTCTTAAACTAAAATTCCTCCGATAATTTAACAGTAGGTGACAAATAGTTCAAGTTTACAAATTAACAAAGTAATCTGTCAATAAAATTACAAGTTATAGCCAAATATGCTTTGAGTGACATTTTTGTGTAGAATCTGAACGCTTAGGGGTAAAAGTTTTTACGCAAAACTGTCACTTGGCTATATTTTTTTCCTTTAAATGCTCGTATTATGTCTGTTTTGCAAATTTTGGGTAGGTATTTTCACTTTTTCTTTCAGTTATCCAACCAAATCCGGTTTTTAGAAAAATCTCCTTTTTTCATAGAATTTTGTCATTCTCGCGTAAAAACATAATTCATAATCATTGATGAAAAATTCGGTTAAGCTCAAGACAAAGGATACTTGCTCGTATTTTATTCAAAAGTTAACACAAAAAAAAGACCGTGTCCAGCGAAAAAGTGAAAATGACCCATAAGTCACTATGGCGTAGAACGATCTTTTAGGTCTCCCTCCCTCTACGAACCATCGGTCATGGAAGTTTTCGAAGTCGATTCGAAGGCTAAGCCACCTATGCTATGCAGCACCATACGATGGTCAAACCATACATAACATTGGATTTTAAGTGGCGTCCCACAGCAATAATGAGCACTACAATTTTCATGCATGGTTTGCAAAGCGATGCCAAATTTTGCTTATTTTGAGAGTGAGTGTGAGAGTGAGAGTATGTTGATGCCAAATTTTGGTATAGTAGATAATTCGATGCCTTATATTGGAGTTATTGTGCTCTCAAAGCGTTTGAAAAACTAGGTATCGTTTGGGTTTCAAAATGAGCCAAATAGGTAATCAGAATTTAGCATTTTCAAACTAGTACACACACGGAAAACACGACTAGTTCTGTTGAAGTTCAGAATGTAAGAGACTGGTTATTTTATTCAGTTATCAATACAGAGACTCGTCAGCGAGATTCTTATGTCCCTCAGTTCCTAGAAGGAATTGTACCAAACTTCGATTAGCTAACAGATCGGATACAACAAGAGCGAACGTAAAATAAGATTTGGTGGATGATTTCAATATTTTTTTAGTAATGATTGAAATTGCTGAAGTTTGTCTCTAACCAGTATTGTATCAAAAAAGGTTTTCAAATGCATTTGAAATTTTCTAACAAAAATAAATCTCTTAACGTTTGTTCAGCTAATTGAAAATTTCTTCTATCACTTCTTGTCCGCTGTTATTTAATGTTATCAAACAGCAATCTGCTTTTGTCTAGACTGATCTAGATAGTAACTGAGCTGCGATAACCGGTAACACGAGTCGATTGTTTTGGGTTTTGCAGTTTGAGCTTGTTTTGTTCTCATACAAAATTGTCTGATTGCGGAAAGATTGATTTGTTTACCACGTTATTGCAATCATAACTTGTACACAAGCTCCGAAGCTGCTTGGTAACAAGCACTCGAAATTAAAAATAGTTATCACGAAGAAAAAAAATTAAAGCATCAATCAGTTTGACGATTGTTCATCATTACATTCGAATGAAACATGTGTTTATTCAACTTGCATATCTTGCAACTTCTACACGATATTTTGAAAACAGAAGTAATCAAATACGAAAAAGAAATTTGAAATATGCAAAAAAAAAAAATAAAAACAACTTACCGGTATGTACCTGAAAGAGAAACGATTCTCGTTGAAACCATTCCGGTGTAGAGCTGAAAAAAATAAGAAAGAATAATTTGAAGAAATTGATGGCAAAATCGCGAGGATCACCAATGCAATTATATTTTAACTGAAATGGTTATGCTTGCGTAGTTATCAAAAATTTCTTCATATTCTACCTTTTGAGTTGGTATAAATAGCAGGATATCTAAGGCGTAGTTTAAGTAGTGGCTCCAGAGAGTGATTCCATATTAATCTTCTGGCAATTCTAGTGATCCTATTGCACTGTAAAATTTCTAGCTGCCTTCCGTTTTCCGTCTTCGTAGTTGTTTTAAAATTATTTGGAAATTCGAAGCAATTCACACACAAATCAGTTTTTTATATAGTTCCATTTATTTTTTATCTTCAATTTGTTCTCTTTTCGTTCAACACGCTGAATCGGCATGATCTATGTATGTATGTAAAACATAACCACTAGTACTCATTATTTTATACTCATCATTTACGCTGATTTTTAGTCCCTTTATTCGTCTACACATCTCTACACTCAAATATTCCCCGACAGGATTGCGCTACAAGCTATTGTTTGAGAGGGTCATATGAATGTTGTTCAATATTTTTTTGCTATTGTTTAGATGCATCTTAGTTTATAACTCATAGCTTACACACCATGGTTAGTACGTTTAGTAAAATTCTGGGAAAGGATATTACTTGAATAGCGAATAGTAATAGAAACGAAACAATTTATTTTTTGAAGGCTTAACGGGTTGTTATGTTCACGTGTAATAAATAGATTTTTCCAAAGTAAAAGTTGTCATTCGAATCCATTACATAAGAATCACAAAATTAAATTCAACGAGATTTAGAAATTATTTGAAAAAAAGTATGATAGGTTTGATTGAATTCTTGGAGGACTTTTCTCGAGGGTGAATCTGAAACGAAGGTGATAAACGGTCTAGTGAAATAGCCGTAATTTTCTGTTGTTTGCAATGTGAGATTTCTAATTCTCACAAGAAACTTAATTTCCCCCCTCCGGAACAATGACGACAGCCTCTGCGTTTTCCCCATTCTTCCCGTTCCAGTGTGCCCCGAGGGATGGAATCATCGTTCTTCTAGGATGAGCGTTTCCTGCGGGTACAGCTTGAGGGTTTTGAGAGTTTCCTCGTGGTCAAGTGCCGTGAGCTGGAGTTGAGCGAATATAATAACGATTTAGTGGAAATTAGGAATAAGAAATAGTATGAATAATATGAACTCACATCTCGTCTAGGCCAGCTACTTATCACCTTGAACTCGTCAACTAGAAAACCCTCTCCGGTAATAAAGTTCAATAGGATGCGCAGAGGTGTCTCCGTTGTGAACCGCCTCTCGATCATCGCCGCACCGTTCGGTGGTCTAATCCTAATTTTGGTTATGTTATCCCCCGTCAACTGTTCTGGTTCCGGAGGAACGGTAATCCGTGCATTGGCTCGAATTAGTTCCCGCTTGGCTTCGGCATCGGCCCGTTCCGATTCCAGTCGGCGCCGTTCCGTTTGCATCATAAGCTCTTTTTGCCGTTTGGCCTCCTGCTTGGCACGGTCCGCTTCCAAACTTTCGCGATAGGCCGCATCCTGTTCCAGCTTGACCTGTTCCCGAGCTAACCGTTCGTTCTCCTCCCGCAGTTCAATCCTTAGCTGCTCGGTGTACATGTCGGCCGCTTCCATCAGCTGCGAAAGCAAGTCGTCCACACTAACGTTACCTGCAAAAAATAGACATTTTAGATTTTGGAACAAAAACATCTTACAAACTGTCTTACCATATATTACTTGAAAAACTTCGCATTGGCTGCGGTTTTTCGATATCACAAGAATGGCTGGCAAACGATCCGATGGAATGTTTCTAACCGTTATGGAGGCGGTCATTCCAACGCAAGCCGAAATGGATGACAGAAACCTACGGAGTTGAAAAAACGGCTTATAAATACTGATTAAACCCTTCAGAAAGATTCTGATCTTACATATTCTTATTGCTTTCAAAGGTTAAATCCCATCCGTAAAGTACATAGTTATCCAGAAGCATCTGAATTATGCTCTCGCATGCTAACAGCTGGCTGCAGAAAACATTCGTCAGTACGCTCCCATCATGATGAAGATAAATTGCTAACAGTTTGCGCTTAAATAACAAATAAAAGTTGTAGATTATTCCTTAGTAAATCAGACAGCTCCGGACATACATCTCTGGCCGATGGTCGGCAGGCTTCCTTGAGTGCGTCCTCCAAACTTCCCTGGAAAAACATCGGATGCTGCGGGCCATACCGTTCCACAAAGTTTTCCACAAACTGTATGCTACCGATGGTTTCGTCATCTACGTTATCAGGAACTAGAAAAGCGAAACAAAATTGTGTAAACAAGCTGTTAAGATAAATCGATTCTACAGTCGCGCTTACTCATATGTTTAAGGTGACTGTTGATGGGTGTTTCCGTGAAAATGTCGTCATCGTTGTTGAAGTCCGATGCATCTTCAAACTCTTCCCCACTGCTCTCCGAATCAATGATGATTGGCATGCTGGCGCTGTAAAAAAAAAACAATTTTTGTTAACTAATTTTATTTATCTGATATTTTAGATAGGGGACGCTTGTCATTTGTTGAATTGAAAGAAGTAAGTATAAATATTTTAATTTACAAGGACAGTCTTAAACAAAAAAAAACCATACATGATTCTAACAAAGACTCTCAACCATTGCCGAAAACACGTTAAGACTTTTTGGGTCTTTATTTTCTCGGTGCTCATATACTGTATCTGACGGTTGTGGAAATAACTTTCCACCACTCAACTAACGCTGTCGAAGGCGTACATCAAGGGAAACCACCGCGAGGAAGCGGTATCCTCTTCTTTTGACATTTACTGTGCTGCAATCTTTCCAGAACCCGAACTGTTTATCAGAGAGTCCTCTTTCATCATGTACAACAGGATTTGCCTCTGGATTACCTTCCCGGACATTTTACCAGGTGTCTTCAGTAGAAATATCGTCCGCTATTCCGACGGGTCTCATGGATTCTTATCCAATTTCGAGAGTCAGCCTTTTGCATACATCTTAAAATACGTCGTTCGACGCGTAGTTGAGCTATGACCTAAAAAATACGGGGAATTCATGATCACAGCCTTCAATATAACGTTCCGAACGAAGAACTTTCTTCAGTTGAAGAAACTTGGACAAAGTTCTTTAATCGTTATCAGTCCCTTTTAGCTCGTATCCCAGTCATACAGAAATGAAGGTCAGCTGGTAACACTGTGCTGTGGGAGAAGCTCATTGATAATTTCTGGCAGTTTATGAGCGAATTTCAGATGATGTGTTTATTTTGGCTTGATCCTGGCTTTCTGAAACGTGGCTTCTTGCTCGATTTGATTACCTACGGAAAGCAGTTCTCGCATTCATGAAAAGCAGTCTGCGCTCATCCATCTTAAGTTAGGTGTTTACATGCGTCTTTAGTCCTAGGACTAAAGCAGCTTGCATGCAAATCTGCAATTTTGCAAGCGCGTGTGAGTGCCCTCGTCAGATTTTTCACCAACTGGTTGTCCAGGTTCCTCTCCTACTTTCACACTTCGACAAAAGCGTTCTGGGCAAAATGATCTGCTTTCCTGAGACGTTCGCCAGTCCGTAAAGTAGTCGCTATTCGTGAAGGTCTCATTAACTCTCCAATAACTCACTGACACCTTTCATAAATTTAAATCCCTCTCTGTGATAGGTTCTGCTGTTACCTACATTCTTACGGTCTACGTTACATAGTATTCCGTCTCACGACTTAACTTGACGAACATAATTCCTAAACTTCACTCGGTCCATGGCAACCGTTCTCCAATTTCTTGGACACCCCACGTTCGCCAGATCACGCTCCACTTGGTCTAACCACCTGCGCGCCCCTATTGTTCCTACCGGATTCGTAGCGAACACCTGTTTTGCAGGGCAGTCGTTCGACATTCTCGCGACATGTCCCGCCCAGCGTATCCGGCTAGCCTTCACCACCTTCGTTCGGCGTAGAGTCGCGCGAGCTCGTGGTTCATCCTTCGCCTCCACACTCCGTTCTCCTGTACGCCGCCAAAGATGGTTCTTAACACTCGTCGCTCCAATACTTCGAGTGTACGCAGGTCCTCCTCGAGCAAAATCTATGTCTTGTGCCCGTAAAGAACAACCGGTCTAATAAGCGTCATATACAGGTTACACTTCGTGCGAGGGCTAAGTCTTCTCGACCGCAGTTGCTTGTGGAGTCCATAGTAGGCACGACTTCCGCTGATAATTCGCCGCCGGATCTCACGGCTGGTGTCATTGTCTGCGGTCACCAGTGAGCCGAGATAGACAAAGTCTTCGACTATCTCCAGCTCGTCGCCGTCGACTGTGACCTTGTTTTGCTGAACAAGCGGGTTCGGTCGGTCTCGGATCCGCAGGCCAGCATGTACTTCGTCTTGGACGTATTAATCATCATCCCAATCCTTCCTGCTTTGCGTTTCAGTTTGCGGTAGATCTCCTCCACCGCCGCAGATGATCTGCCGACTATATCAATGTCATCGGCGAAGCAGATAAGTTGACTGGATCTGTTGAAAATCGTGCCCCGCATTTCGCCCACCGCTCGTCGAATAACACCTTCTAGCGCCACGTTGAACATCATGCAGGATAGACCATCACCTTGTCGAAGCCCCCTGCGCGATTTGAATGAACTCGATAATTCACCCGAAATCCGCACACAGCACTGCGTTCCATCCATCGTCGCCTTGATCAGTCTGATCAGTTTCCTGGAAAAGCCGTTCTCATCCATGATTTTCCATAGCTCGTTACGGTCGATCGTGTCGTATGCGGCTTTGAAGTCGATGAATAGATGGTGCGTAGGGACTTGGTGTTCACGGCATTTTTGGAGGATTTGCCGTAATGTGAATATCTGGTCCGTCGTTGACCGTCCCTCCATGAAGCCGGCCTGATGACTTCACACGAATCTGTTTGCTTGTGGCGTTAGGCGGCTAGTAGGATTCGGGACAACACTTTGTAGGCGACATTGAGGACAGTGATTGCTCGGTAGGTCTCACAGTCCAATTTATCGCCCTTCTTGTAGATGGGGCATATAACCCCTTCCTTCCACTCCTCCGGTAGCTGTTCTATGACCCAGATCCGGACTATCAACCGGTTACCTATATCACTGCAAATTTGGCCTGATCGTTAACCCAAATTACTGCCGTCTAAAGTCTTGCCACTAGCGCAACGCCCAACTTTTTCTCATATGTCAATTCCCGCTAAGCTGGTAAGCCGACTACAATAAGTGGTTGCCAGATGTAAATTCACTTTTCCAAACTCCCGATTTACCCAGTCTGTATACCGCCAAAACCTGACCTTAGCCTCAGTTTTATAAAATACTTGTTTTTATGATTCAACTACTGATTTTACCTATTGCTGAAGATATTCCTACTGCTACTGCTCGAGCCGGCCGTGTTGTTGTTGGTAATCTTCGTATCGTCCGCCCGCTTCAGTACCAGATTGTGCTGCTGCTCTATGCCCGATTCGGCCAGCGTGGTGCTGTTGGTGACGTTCGTCGGCCATCCGGACCATACCTGATGGCGCACCGGAATGTCCGTGATCGTGTACACATCGGTCTTGACCGACAGAATGGTTTGCGAGCCGGGAAAGCTGAGCATCAACATGTTACCTTCCCCTGATTGAACGTTTATATGCAGAGTAAAGTTCTGCCGTTGCGAGGATAATGGGTCTCTGTAATTCAAGCCACGCTTAAACAGGTATCGGGATGGAAACAAAGCTGAAAATACTTACGAATCTCCAACGAATCCTTCTACTGTCATATCGGTCAGTAAAAGGTTAACTTCTTTCCCAATGTTTAAAGATTTGAGCACCGTCGATGAATTTTGGACTTCCTTCTAGAAAAAAGCATGCCGTAAGTAATGTTATACAATATTCGGAACCTATCGGATACACTACCTGCTTGCCGGGTTGCCATCCCTTGAGAGCCTGACGACAAACGGGGACGCCCGTTTTCTCGCAGATTTTGGCCTTCAGCTCACTCACGGTGGCGTGATTCGATATGCTGATCACAAACAGCTCGTTGTTGAAATGAATTTTGAACACAACGTCATGCGGTTTCGCGTCCAAATAATTCAACGCGCTGCGGAAATCGTTGTTGCTGCTGGAGCGAGATGTTGATGCACCTGTAAGTTTGGACAGTCATTCAATCAATAGCACACGCTTTTTCGATAGTTTCTCAATTGCCGACCCCAAAGATGTTGAATGCTACTAATTGTATTCCGAATACTTTTGGACGAAGACAAATGATGAAAATGAAATACGAAAATCAAGTTGTAGTGCAAATGCTTGTACATACAGCGATAAATGATGAAAAAGAAAGTTTCTAGATGAATACTGTTTCAAATAAAAAGTACACTTTCAGTGTGACCTTTATAAGAAAAATCAAATTGAAATTCTTCAACTCATACTACAACCGATTTATGATAACTAATAGGTCCTTTTTTCATTATACATAACAACCCAAAAGCAACATACTTGAGCACAACTTTTATTCAAAGAAAATGTACCTGGTTCAAACAGTCCAAAAGCTTCATCGAAAGAAAAGTCTACAGGTCCACGGCACGTAATTGTGTTAAATTGAATAATGTTTAGTATTTTTTTAAATTAAAAAAAAAAACTGTAAAACACTTACCCGCATCCAGATTACGACTCTGACTGGAAGCTCCACTGCTTCCTCCTCCACCACCGATAGATGTGCTGCGAATGGGCGATGAAGGTGCTGTCATGAGCTCCTCTACATTGGCCATCGCTTCCAGGTTGTTTAGATTGTTCACATAGCTAGCGAAGGCAGAGCCCGAGCCACCAGCACCACCTCCGCTGATGGACGCAGCTGAGGAGCTCCCGCCACTGCCTATTCCTCCTCCACCTCCACTACTGCCACCACCTCCTCCACCACCATTGCTACCAGCTGCTACGGAGGGTCGCTGGTCCTGGGGGTCCTGCGGCAGAACCCGGTGAATGGCAGACTACAGAAAGAAATGATTACTATTAAAACCTGGAATATGGGGTTTCTATGGATAATGGCTTACCAATAAATCCCAATTACATTCATCTAAGTGGTAAATAGCCTCAGCAACGTCTTCAATAGCAGTAATACTCTGTTGAAAGAAAACAAGAGAGAAGATACAACATGTTATAAAGTTCAACGAACGACAAATTTAAATATATTGAAGTCGGCACCTTCTATATACCAGGTTTCAGTATACTGTTCATTTAAAATTTTAAGGTTCTTGTTTGATGTCTGATTTAGCATTCGATAAAATAAGGACGCTATACTGTGCTATCATTATGCTGACAAAACCTTATTTTAATCTCACTTTGGTATACTATTGAATGATGCCAAGTTTTGCTATCGTTAAGAAACCAGCATAATTTTGGGGTTAGTTTGTTATAACATCTACGGGGTAGCATTTGTCACCAAATAACAGTATTTATACCTCATTCAGGATACAATTTGCTATAGGTTTAGGCTTCAAAGTCCACTCGGATTACTACTTTTTCCTTGTTTATCAACGGGGGGCATCCATTTATTACGTAACGTTCTAAACGGGGATGCGGGGGTGAACTCGAGCGTTTAGCCCAGTCCACACTAGGCAACCTGAACTGCGATTTTTGTTATGAGACGAACTTTGTTGTTATTGGAAACCTGAGACGGTCTTATATAGTGTCTCCCGAATAAAATGGGAGACGCTGAGACCGTCTCGAGACGAGCCGTCTCCTAGTGTGGACTAGGCTTTACGAATCGTGACATGGGGGAGAGGGAGAGGTATGTTCAGCATTGCGTAACGATTTTTTCTTAAATATTTCATTCTGCTGGCAGTTACTTTTATGTTAAAACATTACAATTTTAGCTATATCCGAATTATGATGAACAGTTTCTAGTCATTTTAAAAGCTAAAGGCTTCAACAAGATTGAAACTGGCTTGTATCATTTGTCTTTCAAAGATTCTTATAGAGACTTACCACTAATCATTAATCGTAATTCCACAGCCAGAACTTATGTCTGAGTCCTGGAGAATAATACAAGCGTGTTATTCTTCTTTCTGACTTTATTTATGTTTTTGATTATTTTAACATAAACACATTAAAATGCTCAAAAACACAAACTGGGGCCTGCAGATCCTGGCCTTAAAGATAGCTTCTTGTTTTCTAAGCCAACGGTCATGTAATCGAATCCCGGTCGTGAAATAACCTGGCCAGACGTGCGTAAACTCGCTTCGGTAAAATCGTTTTGCTGATTTCTTCCGAGCTTAACGCGTGATGTGCAGATTTATTTTATCTTCGTTCAAATCTCCTTTCCCGAAAAAAGATACAGGAGATAATCGACGCTACACTCCGACGGCAACAAGCTGGATTCCGATCCGGACGATCATGTGTGGACCACATCACAACACTAAACGAATCATACTGGAACAAATCAACGAATTCCATAGGACTCTCCCCAAGCAATCAAAAGTTCGAATATCACTTAAGGAACGAACTAATAAGTTCACATATATCTGTACAAAAGTTCTGTGGAACTTTTTTGCAGTTCAACATGTTTTTTCGAGGTCCATGGAACTTCATTCTTTATCAAGTTCAGCCAATACTCAAAAAAAGCTCTAAAGTACTGTTTTGGTTTCTGTTTCTACTTTTTGGTAACTTTAAAGTTTGTATGAAGAAAAACAATCTACTTGTTACGTAAAGGGTGGTACGGTCAAAATTTGGTCAAGGGAAAACGCGTGTAAATCGGTGAAATCGTTTATTTAAAAAATCAAATTAAATTTATTTTTCAAGTTTAATAAGTATAAAATTCAAGAAAAATATTCAGTTAGGCTTCCGCTTTTCCAAATCCGAATTGCCGGGCCTTACACTTAACCCCTGCCATCAGATTTTGTACAGCCACCTTGTCCACCTTCTTCGCCGCAGAAAGCCAGTTTGCCTTGAACTGCTGCTCGTCCTTAGCAGTTTGGTCTTGTTAAGGTTCCGCTTGACAATAGCCAAGTATTCCTCAATTGGGCGGAACTTTAGCGTGTTGGGAGGGTTCTTGTCCTTGGGAACCACCTGCACGTTGTTGGCGGCGTACCACTCCATGGCCTTTTTACCGTAATGGCAAGATGCCAAATCCGGCCACAACAGTTCGGAACAACCGCGTTTCTTCAGGAAAGCCAGCAGACATTTATTCTAACACTCTCTCACGTAAATTTCTTGGTTGACAGTCCCGGAAGCTATGAAAATGCTGCTTTTCAAGCTACAGGTACAGATGGCTTGTCAAACCAGATATTTCTTCGCGAACTTTGACAGTTTCATGTGCTTGAAAATATCTGCTACCTTTCCCCTTCCTTTTGCCGTATAAAACTCCTGTCCCGGAAGCTGCTTGTAGTCGGCTTTGACGTAGGTTTCGTCGTCCATTACCACGCAGTCAAACTTCGTCAGCATCATCGTGTACAGCCTCCGGGATCGCGCTTTGGCCGTCGTATTTTGTTTATCATCGTGATTTGGAGTCACTACCTTCTTGTAAGTCGATAGTCCGGCTCGTTTTTTGGCTCGATGCACGGTTGTAGACGATACACCCAGCTTATTTGCGGCATCCCGGAGAGAAAGGTTAGGGTTTCGCTTGAAACTACCGGCAACTCTCTTTGTCGTCTTCCGGTTTTCAATTTCCCCCCGATCCAGACTTCCTGGCTGTCGACAAACGTTCCCCAAACACTTAAATTACATTTGTAACGGTTGATTTGTCAACTTTTGGCGATTTTGCCACCTTTGCGTGCGAGTAGCTCGGATTTTCGCGATGCGCGAGCAAAATTTTGATACGCTGCTCTTCTTCCTTGGACGGCATTTTGACAACTGAAGAGTGAATTCCAAAATCAAAATAGGAGCAACATTCTACACACACACACACCTTCAAAATGAGGGGTGTTCAGGTTTTTTGAATGCAAAATTGAAAGAAATACGTCAAGTTGATATTGACCAAATTTTGACCGTATCACCCTTTACTTCTCATTTTTTTCAAAATTAAGTAGCTATCAAAGGGTTGCAAGTCTTTTTGTACAGCTCAATAGTTCGTAAAAAATCTCTGTTGTACTATTTTGTAAACTTGAAAGATTTTAATTAGTTCCAAAGGGCGTTCAAAAGCAACTTCGCGTTATAGAAACTTTGAAGTAGATTAAAAGGCTTAAATCTACTTTTTTCGAACTTAAACACGTGTTTGCATAAATAAACACAATGTGAAGTACACATTTAGTTCCGGAAGAACTTTTTATCAACTTGAAAGTGGGAATTAAGTAGAATTTAAGAACCTGAAAGTCATTTTAAAGAAAATTATCACATCGAGTAAAATCGTTGCCTACTCATGATGTTCATATAGGGCAACAAGTATGGATCTCGACTTTCAAGCAGTGAGCTCGGGTTCGAGGCTAGGTAAGAACATGTTTTTTAAATGTAATGTGATTTACTAACAAATATGGTTGATTAATATGAATCAAATTAGCGGACTTGAGAAGGCAATTGGAGGAGCGAAAGAGTATTTTTTTTTAATTTTTTATGCTGCTTATAAAAAATGGGGGGGGGGGGGGGGGGGGATTGGGAAAAAATTAATAAAATGCTATTTTGTTAAAGATTACAGGCGGAAAGTTGAAAAAAATAATAAATTGGAGTTTTTTTTCAAAGTTTGGTATTTTTTTCAAAAATTGCTAAAACGGGGTTTGAGCTTTATACTGGGAAATTGAATATTTTTCAATTAACTATGAATATTTTTGGTAAAATTAAGTATGGGCTCCTAAATTCCTGTAGGTTAGTTGGATAAAAATTAAAACTGATGTTTTAATGTGAATTTGCATTTGTATCGAAGCAAACGATGCTTGGTTAACTCTGTATAAATACTTTGAAATTTGAATTTTTAAACCAAACAGCGTTCCACTCAATGACAATGTATTCAAAATATAGCAAAAACTAGCAGCTGATTTTAAGATATGTTTTGATGAGGCTTTCACCTATCTAACGGTGTATAATTTACCACGGCGATCGGCAGCGCAAGCTTTATTTTTGCTTCCGAATAAATAGAGTAAATCTAAAAAAAAATCATCTTATTTTGGGTTTCCAATGAAGCGAAACTTTATTAGTTCATGATATTAAGGACGTTTTTTATCTCTAAACTGTGAATGAGATTATAATACATCACATCTGTATAAAAATTTATAAATTTTTAAAGATTTATATGCTTTTTTAAGTTGTTTTGGGCTGAGAATAAAAAATCCTATTTTTAATTCTTGCGTTAAAGTTGTCGTTCATGTTTGTTTCAAAGAAGGTGTAAAAAAGGTCCTAGAAAATATCTAAATACATCATAACGTTCCTTGAATATTGGAGAATCGATACCAACATAAAAAAATTGGTTGTCGCTGACTTGAAAAATGGACTTTTTCCGGCTTTTTGGGGATTTGAACCACTGTGCGGCGGTGTCTTGTCCGAACCAATCCCGGTTACTGCTGGAGTGAGACAAGGATGTATCTTATCACTGCTACACACTAAGATTGCATTTATTCCGCTCGGGACCATGATCCTCCGAACCACAGAAAAAGTGTTCAAATATCACGAAATTCGAATGAAAACTCACCCGAATCTCGTGAAGCTTCGTTTCTCCTGAAATATGGGATTGAATGTGTACGAGTGCACAGGTTCTCAAACAATTGTCCTGAACGTTGGGAGAGCAATCACCTGTACCATTGGGACTTTTCAGCTGTCACGCGTTCCTTGTAATGCCGATTCTTTCTTTCCTTTTCTAGCGGATGAGAATTGTCGCATTCTGTCACATTCACTTATATGTAGTGCAGTTCTCAAAGCGAAGTTGAAAGTGGCGCTAAGCAGAGGTGAACGTGTTGCTTGTGGAAGAATTACTGGACGCGCGGTTGCCTATTTGGAAAACGGTCATGGTCCCAATACAAATACCTGGAAGTTGCGAATTCGAGGCTGTTCGGTCAATAAACGGCAAAGCTGCAGGATCTGCATCAGTCGAGATTCAACACACAAACCGGGCATCATGGAAATCAAATTGAAAAACAAAATCACAAACATTTCATGCGTGGATTTTGTCAAAAAAGTGTGAAAAATGAAGGCAGCTGATTTTCCTAATCGTTTGAAGTGAAGTTTTAAGTACGTATCAATTATTAAAAAATAAATTTGTTTGAAAACTTAACGCTATTTTTCAATCATGCATTCTTTTTCGAAAAAAATCCCAAACCACACACTAAGATTGCATTTATCCCGCTCGGGACCATGATTCTCCGTATCACAGGAACACTGCTCAATTTAAACGAAGTTCGAATGAAAACTCACCCGAATCGCGGGACGTCTCATCTCTTCTGAAATCCGAGACAAACTTGCTACGAGAGCACAGGAACTCTAACCAACCCCGTGAACTCAGGACAGTGTTCTCCTGAATCGCTGTACACACATTTCTTGTCAAATCTCCCATCTCTTTCTATCCTGTTTAAAAAAAAACAACCGGATTTCTGTTTCTTTCTCACCAGTGCACAAAATAAAAACCCGCGAAAGAGTTTAGTTTGCCATTTTTCCTTGCGGTACCTGTTCGTTGCTGTTTATCAGAAACAGTGAACTCATAGTGAAAATTTTCGTTGACTGCATGGTT
The DNA here is from genome assembly GCF_029784155.1 of Uranotaenia lowii. Lineage (NCBI taxonomy): Eukaryota > Metazoa > Arthropoda > Insecta > Diptera > Culicidae > Uranotaenia > Uranotaenia lowii. The sequence continues at coordinate 141,118,031 of NC_073693.1, forward strand.
GGGTCGTCATATTCGGGTGCAAGATTTTTCAACGCGTTTGCTGGCATGGACCGGATAAGGATAAGATTCTCACGGCGCATCGGTAAGTTTCGATGTCAGGCGGCGTTTTACTAAAAGTAATAGAAATCTTTTCTATGTCTGTATTATAGTGATGTAAATGTAAGAAATAAATGAATATACTTTAAATAATCATTGTGTTTTTTTGTTTTTATGGGAAAATTAAAAAAATTAGAACCAGGGGAAAACGAAAGCTAATTTCACTACAAACCACAGGAGGAACACGTTTCGAGCCCGTAGGAACATTTCAAATCTCCTGCAAATTACAGGAGAAAACCGTTTCGTTCCTACAGGCGAGTTTGACAGTTGTTTTCCTGAGCGGGTTTTCTGTCCTGAAGTCGTCCTGTAATTTCAGCTGTTGAAAATACAGGACGAAATCGTTCCGACCACAGGAGAAAAGATTAAGTGTGTACTTTTTCTAATCGTAATGGATGAGATTCTGACAGGATCGATCGACTGTGCACCGAACCGAGGATTGCCGTGGAATCCTACAACAATGGAGCAGCTGAACGACCTTGACCTGGCAGACGATATTGTTTTGCTCGCCCAAACACAACCGGATATGCAGAGCAAGCTCGACGACCCCACCGAAAGTTCCAAGGCAGCAGGTCTAGGTCTCAAAGTCAATGTCGGAAAGACCAAGATCAACACAGGAAATCCCTCCAGTTTCATGGTAGCTGGGCAACAAGTTGAGAAAGTGGAGTGCTTCCAGTATCTTGGTAGCCACATAACGCCTGATGGTGGTACCAGGAAAGACATCGAAACCCGGATCAGAAAGGCCCGATATGCGTTTGCGAGTCTCCGAAACATCTGGCGGTCACGCCAGATCTCTCTACGAACGTAAATCCGAATTTTCAACTCAAACGTCAAATCCGTATTACTGTACGTATCCGTGTACAGGTGCGAAACCTGGTGCACATATGCGGTGACGACGCGAAAGCTGCAAGTATTTGTAAACCGCTGCCTGCGGAATATTATCCGCGCTTGGTGGCCTGGCAACTGGATCTCGAATGAGGAACTTCGCCGGTGTCATCAAAGGGCGCTAGAAATCGAGATTCGGAAACGTAAGTGGAGATGGATTGGGCACACGCTGCGAAAAGATGAAAACGAGATTTGCAGAGAGGCACTAGATTGGAATCCAGAAGGTCATCGAAGAAGAGGCAGGCCCAGAAACTCGTGGCGGCGAAGCCTAGCCACCGAAATCCGACAGTTCGGACGAGAATCTTGACTGGGACCAGATGAAGACACTGGCTCCGGATCGTGGATAGGTTCTCTATAGTCGAACAGCAGTTTATTCGTAAAAACAATCAAGTAAACATCACCTAGCAATCTGTCATCTGGTTGTCAGAGCAATCTGTCAACTGGATTTTCTTCGGGGCGTAGAAGTTTTTTGACATTCTCTTAGAAGCTGAATAGCATTCTTTTCAGCTATCTAAACGACCTTCAAAGTAGCTTTAAGAACATAAATTTCAGACTGATTAGCATTCTCTTCAGACAGAAACGAGAGCTGATTAAGCTTCTATGAAACCCTTTTTTAGGGTAATTCTGGTTGGTTGGGTATCAACTCATGATTTTTTAATAATCCTCTTCATTTGTGTTTCGTAATCTAACATCGCAAACGGCTTTAGTTTTCACGAGTACAAATCCGTTTCGAACATACAGGACAATTAGACAGTTGTTCTTCTGTAGTTTTGTTGTCCTGCAATTCAGTTGTTGAAAATACTGGACCAAATCGTCACGACCACAGGAGAAAAGATTAAGTGTGAACATATATGATTTCAGCCTACAACAAAAACATAAATCTTTACAAAAGCCTAAAAATAGAAACTGATTACCATAAAATCTATATACACTGAGGTTTTTTTTACGCGGTATTTTGTCCCGCGTAAAAAAAAACCGCGTAAAAAAAAACCGCGTTAATTCGAAAATCCGCGTAAAAAAACCGCGTTAATTCGAAAATCCGCGTAAAAAAACCTCGTTCATTCGAAAATCCACGTAAAGAAACCCCGAAATTCGAAAATCCACGTAAAAAATCCATTTTAATTAAAAAATTTCGTGCAAAAAAGCACGTTACTAAAAAAAACGCGTAAGAACCATGATTATTTAAAAATTTGCGTACAATGATAGTTTATTTTTAAGATAAAAAACAAAATCAATTATGTAGATTAATAGAATAGTAGAATATAGTGAGGCTTATTTGACAGTGTGGAATTCAGATCGTCTCATGTCTCATGTCTCAGGTCTCATGTTCCATGTCTCATGTCCCATGTCTCATGTCTCAGGTCTCATGTCTCAGGTCTCATGTCTCAGGTCTCATGTCTCAGGTCTCATGTCTCAGGTCTCATGTCTCATGTCTCATGTCTCAGGTCTCAGGTCTCATGTCTCAGGTCTCATGTCTCAGGTCTCATGTCTCAGGTCTCATGTCTCAGGTCTCATGTCTCAGGTCTCATGTCTCAGGTCTCATGTCTCATGTCCCATGTCTCAGGTCTCATGTCTCATGTCTCATGTCTTAGGTCTCATGTCTCAGGTCTCATGTCTCAGGTCTTAGGTCTTATGTCTCATGTCTCATGTCTCATGTCTCAGGTCTCATGTCTCATGTCTCAGGTCTCAAGTCTCAGGTCTCATGTCTCATGTCTCGTGTCTCAGATCTCGAGTCTCATATTTCAGGTCTCAAATCTCAGGTCTCATGTCTCAGGTCTCAGGTCTCAAGTCTCAGGTCTCAAGTCTCAGGTCTCAGGTCTCAGGTCACAGATCTCATGTATCACGTTCTTAGTCTCAGAGCTAAGATTTTCCCAACTACAAAAAGATTCTAAGTGTTTTCCTTTGAAAAAGTCTTAGAATATTTTCTCTGAAAAACCGCGTTAATTCGAAAATCCGCGTAAAAAAAAACCGCGTTAATTCGAAAAACCGCGTAAAAAAAGCCGCGTAAAAAAAACCGTGTAAAAAAACCGCGTAAAAAAAAACCTCAGTGTATATAAAAATGGATTTCTGTCTGTCTGTCTGTCTGTCTGTCTGTCTGTCTGTCTGTTCCCTATAGACTCGGAAACTACTGAACCGATTTGCTTGCAACTTGGCAGGTGGGGGTATTGGAGGCAGGGGAAGGTTCCTATAATGGTCTGGGACCCCTTCCTCTCTCATGAAGGGGGGGAGGGGCCTCCCAAATAAAAGACAATATTTTGCATAACTCGAAAACCAATCAAGCAAATGGTATCAAATTTGGCATGGGGTGGTATTTGGGAACGAGGAATATTTACATGAATATAAGGTACCCCTCCCTCCTCTCAGTGGGGTGATAGGAAGGAGGGAGGGGGCTACCTTACATTTTTTCACATAACTCGAAAACTATTCAAGATATTGGAACGAAATTTGGCATGGGAAGGTATTTGTTTACGAAAAATATTTCAATGGTTATTTGAGACCCCTCCCTCTTTCCAGTAAAAAGGGGGAGGGGCCTCTTTCATAATTTTTTACATAACTCAAAAACTAATTAAGCAAATAGAACCAAATTTGGCATGGGAGGGTATTTTGATACGAATAATATTTCTATGAATATTTGAGAGCCCTCCCTCTTTCCAGGAGATATAAAGGGGGGAGGGTGCCTCTTTTATTATTTTTACATAACTCAAAAAATAATTAAGCAAATGGAACCAAATTTGGCATGGGTGGGTATTTGGGAACGTGATATGTTCTAATGATTGTTTGAGATCCCTTCCTTCTTCCAGCGGGGAGAAAGGCAAGAGGGAGGGGAGTTTCATTCAATTTTAACTGCATGACTTGAGAACTTCAACAGCAAATGGATCCAAATTTGGCATGAAACGATATTTGGGTACGAGCAATGCTTCTATCAATATTTGGTATCATTCATTCCTTCAAAGAGGTGGATAAAAAGGGGATAGGTCTCCCTTACAATTTTCAGTATAACTGAAGAGCTGATCGAGAAAAAGGAACCATATTTAACATGTGAGGTTATTTTGATACGAGAAATGTTTCTATTATAGATTGAAGCCCCACCTTTTTTTCAGCGGACAGATATAAATGGGGAAAGAAGGGCTTTCATAGAATTTTTTTGCATAACTCGAGAATAAATCGATCAAATGAAACCAAATTTGGCATCAAAAAGTATTTGAGTATGAAAAATACTTTTATGAATATTAAGTTATCTCCATTCATTCAATGGGGAGAACGGAAGGGGGATAGTACTTCCTTTAAAGTTTATGCATAGTAGTAGGACATGTAGGAGAACTAAATTGGAAATACAGGAAGGAAAGAGAAAAGATTATATTAAACTTTGTTTTTAACAAATTAATTCGAGAAATGGACAAAATATAACATAAACATAACATGGATAATCAAAGATGATTTTATGATTATCCTTCTTTCAGTGAGTAGGTACATAGGAGGGGGGGGGGGAGGGGGGAATAAGCCCAATACAATTTTGATAGCATAAGCTCTCAATTAATGCTACGAAGCCAACAAATGGACACAAACATGGCATGGAAAGGTATTTGGTTACGAGATATTTTCTACGATTGTTATAGACCCTCACGCTTTACAGTGAAGAGAGGGAAAGAAAAGATTTAAGTCATATTTGTGTTGCAATTCGAAACTCCAGCTGCAGCTCTCATCATATAACGGTTGCTTTTGAATTATGTAATAATTTGGTTTAAAATAATACTAACAGAACAATACAAAATTGAATTATTTCTAAAAATATTATTTATTTTTGAAGGGTGGAGCAAAGCACACCGGGTCAGCTAGTAATAGAATAAAAACTCTGTCCCAATAAAACACAATTTGTTGATTTGCGCATTATTTTTGTGTAAAAATAAAATATCATTGTCGTTTACTGAGAAAGTATTTAAAAAAAATTATTAAGCATTTTAAAACTGTTCTTTTTTTAAACTTATTTGAGTTACAAATAAAATGTATTGGTTTACGATAATTTTTGCTAAAACACCACCACTTGACTTGTTTTAAAACACAAATAAAATAAAAATAGGCTACGTTTAAGTTAATAAATTACAAATTACATTAAAAAAAATATTAACAAGAAATGAAAGTTATTTTTTCTCTGTGCATCTACAACACCGTCATGAAAAAAAATTGCGTAGTGATGATTGAACAAAGACGACGAGATTGTTCGAGAGGGGTGGGGTGGGGTGGTGAGGCGGAAGATAATTCTAACCTTTACTCTATTTTCTTTACATATTTTATATTTAAGATTTAAAATCTCTTCCGAGATTCTTCAATGCCGTTACTAGGCATGGTAATTGCTTACAATAAGAACTAGATAATAACTTTGACAATGCTCTCGTATTTGGAAACCATGACTTGGGGAAAAATCTCCATGAAAGCAACTCAACATTGACCCCGAAACAGTAAGATGGCAACAACCATAGGAAAAAAACGGAAATCCAATACTCGAAGACGACTCACCTGAAAGTTGGCTAATATTTCCTCACGGTTTTCGGACATTTTGGCAAGTTTTCCTCGAAGGAACTTTCAGTTTTTCCCGTCAGCAGCTTGCAGCAGACCTGCTGCGAATGTTGGGAAAAAGAACAACGAGAGCCACGGGAAATAAAGACGTCTTTTTTCCCTTCCCTTTCCGCCTGGTTCTTTATTCGAGTTGATATTTTTCACGTTCTCATTTGATGAGGGTTGTCTAGCTTGCTCTCGGTCACGGACCACTGAAAATTTCCACTGGCACTGCGAAGAACTTTCGCGGATTTCGGTCGGGACTTCCGGCCACCTCACGCTCGGGTGCTGGCAACACACTTACCCAACAACACTTCCGCACTTTTCACTCAAATAAAGTCCTGCGCGACGAAAAAAATACGCTTTTGTGTTGGCTCTTCATCAAAAAACGCACCACCATCAATTTTGACGACTGACTTTTGCAAACTTCTTTCTTTCTTCTTTTTGTCACGACGACTGCTGTGCGCTGATGATGAGTGATAATTAATGATCGTTTGATGATCAATGATGGTTAATGATGACGTTTTTGAATGGTTTTGCACTGTTGAAAATTTTGAGTCGTTAGTTGTTTAATTTTTAACACTTGAAAAGAATCAATAAAATTTCAAATCGGAAAGTTGGTTAAATAAGCCAATTTTAATGACTTAACTTGATCGGGAACAGATGAAATTTCCTCTAAATTTCTATTTTTTTTGTATATGTAAAAGCTACGACTCAAACCTGTTTTCCATTCTGTTAGCGATTTTTGAATTTTTTTTTAATATCGTACAATATGCGCCGGAGGGTATCAATTTTCCTAAAATTTTACCACAGCTTATAAGCTATCTATAGATTTAGATTAAGCAATAAATTTATTTCGTACATCAAAAGTGGACTTTTGAGGGGGTGTTCCCAGCGAGCAAATAGATGCTATTTTTAAGAAACGCGTTGTTGTTGATGTTATTCAATTGGGTTTGCATAATTTGAGTTCAAAGTAGAAAATATTGTGCAGCAAAGATTTTATGCTCGATTCTTGCTTGAGATTTTTTTTTTAAATAGGTAAAAAATCAAAAATAGGTAAAACTATGGAATATTCAAAAGATAATGTTTCAAATCAATTATCAACTTTCTCGAAGACCGCGAATGATGCGTTCTGAGAAAAAATACAGTATATTTTTCTCACATTTGAAATATGCGAATTGATAAATATATAGGTAAATCGAAATCTTTTAAATCAAAAACACAAAAACGTGCTTTATTGACGAGAGAAAATATTACTGTTGCAGTTTTCAAAATTGGAAGAATTTTTTTAAGCATTGTAGGTATCTCTAAAACCTCAAATTCAAAATCGATTTTTTATGCATTTATGTTTGTTCATGAGGCGCTGCGGTGGTCTAGCAGATGACTGGCGTCATTCTGGTAAACCAGGAATACTGGGTTCCATTCCCGGTATCAGCAAGAAAACTTTTCGATTCGAATCCTATAAGTTTCCGACAGGTAAAATGCATTTCCATTAATAACTAAATAGACAAACTAAATATTTCACAGGAAATGCATTTCAGGATAAAGACTATTGCAAGAGGAATGGGTTGCCGCAACCATTGTTGTAGGTCTCTGAGGGTTGGATGCCATCCTTCGATGAACCATTGGCTGTGGAAGCCCTAGAAACAATTCGAAGGCAAGCCTTAGGCAGGACCTTTTGTTCATCAGTTATTTTTGCCGTGAATTCGTAGTTTTGACTCAGTCTACAAAAACATCGATTTTGAACTGATTGACGGCTGTTTGATAGAATTTAAGTAATAAGATGTCTTCAAACTAAAAGGTCAAAAGGAAACAAAATTTGAACATTATAAACTTCAAATAAGGTTTGAAGAAATGAGTAAACCATTTATTCGAAATACTAATAAATACAATTTCATTGGTAAATGCGTAATAGCTAAGAGTAATAAATGTTCTTATTTGCCTACACGTATGTACTGAGTTGCTGTGCCAGACGAGACGTTCCGTTCGAGATGGCCGTTATACGAAAAAAAACTTCCAGAGATTTGTCTTACCAAATCATACTACAAACACTATCGTTTTCAAAACTTATAACATCACACATACCGATACACTTTTACCAGCAAATAGCCTTTGTATTCACCGATTTCAAGATTTTTCATTTATCGAACGCTTCTCATTAAATGGGCGGAATATGCGCTACTTTGTTTCATTTCCTAGACTAGAATCACCAATGGTTAAACTGCATAGCGCGCTCAGTTCTTTCCCTCCTTGTGCGTTGTTCCCAAAGTCTGTACATCGTATCGCGACTCAGCTTGATTGTAGCTTCTTTTTCAATTCCTCGTTTTGCTCCACCAGCGAGATGGCCATCGTCTTATACTTATCGTACTTTGTACGTAAGGTTTCCAATTCTTCCTATAAATTATAAATTATAAATCGATCAAGTTTAGTTTTAAATTTTGTAGAATTGAAAGTACTGACCAATTTGAACGGTTCCGTCTGGACGTTTCGCTCCACTTTTAACACGACATTTTTACCATTGTGAGCTTTTTGCATCTGCAAAAACTTATCTTCACTTTCCTTCAATTGTCGACGCAGTGCGCTCACTTCCTGCTGGATGGACCGATTGGCATTGCTGCTTTCGTTTTCCTTCTCCGAAAGGCTCACAATTGTTTCATTACGCATCCGGCAAAGCCGTTTCATCTGTTGATACTTGTCGCTAAGCTTGCGCAGCTCTTCTTGCGTTTCTTCCAATTTTCTCGATAGGTTTGAAGAGGTTTCCATATCGCCGTTGCTGCTGCTGCTGCTATCTCTGCTACTTGTAAAGACGTTCGGTTCCGTGCCAATTGCTTTATCGCTTCGTAACGATCGCAGCCGCTGCTGTCGAGCGCAGGTTTGGCAACGCTTGTCCGCTTGTTTGCGTTCCTGGTCCAGTGAGACCGAGAGAGTCTGAATGTCCTTCTGTAGTTGGAAAATTTCGTTTTCTCTCGTCTTCAAAAGGCCACGAAGCTCAACAACATCGTTCTTTAGCGGATTAACAGATGCCATCATTTTCTGAGTATTGAGTTGACAGTCTTTGATCGTTAGCTGTTTCCTCAGTTCTCTGATTTGGGCGTCCATCTCTTGGCAACTACAATCGGCAGCTGAAAAATATAATTGATTAGATACAATATTTTTTTTAAACGAGATTCAATATCTTATTATCAACTTACAAGTTGGATCGGTCATAGTTGCCCCATCTCTCGTGTTAAAGAACACTCCTCGGCGATCGTCGTGAGAACTCTGCCTACGCGATTTACGATCCTTGTCGGCAATCCGCCTCAGATCGTCCATCTCCATCACCAGTTTCTGATGCTTCACGCGTAGTTCATCGTTCTGCTTCATCAACGTTCGCTGCTTGGTATTAGCTTCCTCGTACACGATTTGATACTTTTGAATTTTCTCGTGGAGCTCTTCAATCTGCGTCTCCTTCTCCTGGAAGCTGGATTCGTGCCTGATTGACAAAATACATTATTTTAAGAAGATTTTTGATGTTTAATGAAATTTATTAAATTTACCTCATCGTGGCAACCTCATCTTTCAACTTGTGGAAGTCAACTTCCATTTGTTTCGCTTCATCCAGTTTATCTTGCAACTGTTTGGTCTTGAACAGGTGCGTCTTTTGAAGTTCATTCAACTGCTTGAGCAAATCTTCATTTTCTTTTCGCAATGCTTGGGCCACCTTACCATCCCCCAGCGAAGGTCTCCCATCCGGTTGCAAAGCAGCCGCATTAGCTTT
>NC_073693.1:141127819-141152819 GCF_029784155.1 Uranotaenia lowii
ATGGCATATACGTCACTTCGGCAAATCACGGCAGTGTAGTTATAACTTGAAATAACTAATACTGTATTTTTCCTGAGCCGATGTCCGCGAGTTCGAGCCCAAGAGTGAACATAGAACAGTTGTTGTAGTTGCACCGATTAAGTTTTTCAATTACTGTCCGCCAACTTCTAAGGTGAAATATAGTCGCGAATGCCTTAAAGATGGTTAAACGACCATAATCGAAACAAAAAAATTAATACAAAAAGTAATAAAAATTGCGAAAAAAGCTGCTGTGCAATTTTTGAAAACTTATATTTTGGTTTATCTTAATAAATGCAAGTCTGGTTTAGTATTTAATGTTTTCTGATAATACAAACCTTCCTGTAAACATCTAGATCCACCTTGCCCGTGGGTTGATTCGCATCTCCTCTCGCGATTAAAATGTTCCCAAAAACTATCATAATGACCTGTTTATCTTTGCGACTCGTCTCAAAAAGGCCGAAACGACACAAATCTGATTCGGCTATAAATAATTCTCATCAACCGAAGAGAAGAACCGTTGATGGTGTTCCCTGGTTCGGTCATCTTTGGCGTGTGTTTTGTTATTTATTCTAGCTACTAGCAAACAAATCGGCAGCCAGATGTTTCCGGGAAAGACTGGCCCTGTCCTGCCTTCAGAGGATAAGTTTCAAAATTAAACTCTACATGCAGCTTCGAACTAAAAGAAAATCGCGCTGGGAAAATGGTAACCTAAGCCGCTTCTCACAATAGATAATAGAAATAGGTCTTACGCACTAAAGAACTTTTTCGGGAAGTTTTAGATGCACCTTTCATCGCCGTTGCTTTTGCGCTGTTTCTGTGCCACCATTTACAGTTTCGCCGAAGCAGACTTCTTTAAAATATTCTTTCATCAACCATGCACTCCGCCTCTTGCAATTCACGTGATCATCGTTCACAGTTACAACAACTGAGTTTTTTCGAATGTGTGATCTGTGGAAGAAATTGCTATAATAAATCGAGGTACGATGGTAGACGCATACGATTTTCATATTTTATGTTTTAATCAAATTGATTCGAAAATCGACGTCATTTTTTTTATTTTTCTTAGATGATTATGAATACATTATCTTCACTTTTTGTTATTTTGTTAATTTCATACTTATGTAGTAATTTCTGCCCATTAGAATTGATCATTCGTTACAAAAATTTCACAAAACTGAACCATAATCCGAATACAATCAAGGATTCTGAAGTATCTTAAAAGATATCTCTCACAAATTTTCAAATTTTTTCACAAGTGGTCAAACGTTCAGTTTTTTTTTTTTGATTTCATACATGCCCTTAGAATAAGTTAAAATTTGAACCATTCAAATGCTCAGACTTCGAGACAAGGTATGTTCGATTATTTTATCTATCCCTTTCAATAGTAAGAATAAAGCTAAGAACACGCTATCTTGCTTTGCTGAGTAAAACATCTAAGCGGTAACTTAAATTGAAATATTCAACTTGTAACAGCAGAGAAATGCCGTGGTGTTTTTCGAGAGAGAAAAACAAACAAAATTTATCCGCAAAGACGCATTTGAACTTGCTTTGCTATAAGGATTGATGCAGCGGTATCGCGAATCTGTCATTGCAGTTGAGATAAGTTTCGTGGCAGTGATTCTCATTTTATTTGCGATGAATAAGGCATTGATGCCTAAAAATTCTATTTTTTCAGTGCACATCAAAAAACTTTCTCTTTTTGAAAATGTTTAAAACTTTTTTTCAAATTTCATACCTATACCCACCTATATTATTTTATTTAAAACAACGATTCGAAATCAACTTAGGGTCCGTTCACAAAGCTTGTGGAGTTGACGCAAAAATTAATTTATTAGGAGGTCCATATTTGTCCATTTACTCCGTACTTTTTGTTGCTGGAGGAGCACCCAACTTCGATTTTCACGTGCTTTTTTCTCTCAAACGCTCTCGAACTTTGTGCTTGTGCGTTTTTTTTTTTGTAAATTGAAATGGGTTCTACAGTTTTTCGAAAACTAATGTAAATTTTAAATTATATATGTCAATGCATTCCCTAAAATCAGTAATTTACGGCAATAGAAATTTAGTTGAGGTTTTCTTAATACACTTACCGCGTAAAAAAACCGTGTTAACACTTCAAGGACCACAAAGAAATTTTAGTCGGGAAACACCAAAATTAGGCGTTCTACATATATCTCAGAATCCATTGAACCAAATTCTATAATATTTATATCTTTTAGTTACCCAAAGTGTTGTGTTTAATTCTGCAGAGCAGTGAAAAAACGAGAAATCTCGAATATGGTCTGCAATGAGTTAATTAACGAAAACCGAGTAAAAACGGGCTTATTAGAAATCGTGTAAAAAACTTTTAAAGTTAGGACTGCGACCTGCTCGGAAACTTGAGACAATCAAACAAGATACGAATGCTGAGACATGAATTCTCTAACCAGAGTCCTGAAATCTGCGACCTGACACCTAGGAAACGAGATCTGAGGTATGAGTCCTGTGATCTGACAATTGAGCCCTTATATACTATATACCTTAGACCTGAGATCTCAGATCTAAGATCTGTTACATAAAAACTTAAATCTGAGTCTTGAGCCATTTCCCATTAGACTGAGTCGATTTGGGGTCATTTTTGAATTTCTCAAACCCCGGGGTCTAAAAAGCTTCGTGTTGGTCCAAAACTTATTCACGATTTTTTTGCAGAATTTTTATTTACACCACATTTGTACAAATGCGATGATATTCGATGAAATTCTGTCGCTGCGAATACGATTTGCATCGTGTATGGCACTGCTTGAATGAGTGCGCAGTCAGTTTGAGTAAATAAAATTGGTCGGGAACGAAATTTTTTGTGCAAACATCCCTTTGTGGCATGGTGTATAGTGCTGAAATCAGAATGAAATTTCAAATCTACAATCCTAGATTAAGATTGAAATGCAAATTTTCAAACAAATATACAGCTTCAAAATCAGAGTCTGTTGTGAAATTTCTGTGGAAATTTTAAGTTTTGAAAAACAAATGAACTTATGCAACTAAAATTAACCTAGAATAGATATCAAAAATAAAAATCCTATTTTCAAATTACATAGGTGAACAGCACTTCAGATTCTTATATTCGTAATGCTGGTTTTGGAAATTTTTGGTCTTGAATTCGAAATTTCTCAATCATTTCTATATTAATTGATATGTCGTTTGGAAGCTCTAAACCTTATCAGTTCTGAGTAAATTTGACATTGATAATTGATGAGCTTATAAACCTTTAGCCAAAAGGGTAAAAGGGCAAGAATGTTCGATTTTGAGTTTATAACGCCAATTGATTCTTCATATTTAAAATTATATTTTGTGATTTTTTCGGCGACTTTTATGAAAATCGATAACGATTTCTATCAACTTTTGTTGCCCTCTAGAATATATATGTTTTCTCGATGTAGACCTCATAAAACGTAACAATTTTTTAGCGTTAAACTTTTTTTTAATGTCTTCGAAATTTCCGTGTTTTACAGAATCGGTAAAAACGAAATGAAAACAGATATTACTCTGAAGTCAATACAACTCACTATTTTCGATAAAATTGATATGACAAAAAATCTAAAATTTTGAGATCCCATTAATGTTTTTCAGTTTTCCTAAAAAAATGTGTAGATACACATTTTTTAAATAAATGTAGTCCTTTTTTCAAAGGTCAGCAGAATCTCAATCAACTCTTGAGCTGATAAAAAAGGCTAATTGCTTGGAATCAGCGCCTCAAATAGAAATCAGCTCTTAAATTCTTGACACTTCAGAAAGAGTAAATTTTGTAAACCTTTGTAGCAATTGAAATTAGAATAAAATATTGAAATTTCACCTTAAAAATTTGTAAAAAGACTTCAATGGTATAGACAAATTTCGAAGTATTTATCTGGGTATTTTGAAACCGGAAAATAGATTAAAATCTTCACCAGGAAAACTGGGAAAAAACCGGGAATTTGATTATGGACATCCGCTGGCCACCCTGCCAGGGTGGCCAGCGAACCGGGAAAACCACGAAAAAACCGGGGATTTAAAATGGGACCGGGAAAACCGGTAAAAAAACCTGGAATTTCAAATCATAACCGGGAAAATTATTTTTGGATTATTTTTTCCTATATATAAAACTATCAAAACCAATAATTCCATCATTTCATCATGACGAAACTTTTTCTCTGAAGCTGTACTATTCATAGTCCTTTATTTAAGGATTGTGAAGCACGAGCGGGAAAATGTCGGGATAAATGAGTAAAATGCCTGGAAAAGTCGGGAATTTCATTGAAAAATATAAATTTTTGAGCTCAGTGCCTACATCTTTCGAGCAAAGAATCGTCGTAGAAAAATTTCTCGATCATAAACTATTCCTTAGCCAACGCATATTGTGCATTGCAGTGAATGCTGCTACTTTTTAGTTCTGAGTGATGTGGATTCATACGTTGAAATCAGACAGTTTTCGATTGAATTCACATCTCGAAAACTAAGATTTACTTAAGTTTAACATTTATCTTAGAACTGAAATTATTATACATTAATTAAGAATTGATGATGGTCGAATCTGCATCAGGAGCTCATTTTTTTTCAGAGAAACACGTTATGCTGAAACGAAACTTGAAAAAAATAGCAAAAATCTATAAAACAAATTTAAACTGGTAAAGTTATTAGGAAGAGTCTGACGAAAATAACGAATTAATTTTGTAAAAAAATCAATGTTAATAAAACTTTAAAAGAGAGATATGAATTCAGTTATTCATCTTAACTCGGTCAATTAGTTTTCTGAATAGCTATTTTTACAGAGATTTTATGATCAAATGCTGTTTTAAATAAATTGAACTTAAACGTAAGTTAAAAATTAAACATAAAATTTCTCACAAACGACATAACCTCAAAGTACTTATCTTATTTGGTTTCGAAAATATTTTTTTTTCTAAATTAATTTTCTATTTCAACTTTTGAGAATTGTAAATTTTACTATGCTGAAAAAAATCAGGAAACGAAAAATAAAATAAAATACCATCATTTTATTTGGTTAATTAGTAAACGCACAGAATGCAGAAGGTGTAAAAAACTACCAAATTTGTGTGTGATTCCTGTATACATTTTTCAATTAAACCAGTAGGATTTCAAAATGAAAAATCGAATAAAAACATGCACTTTTGGGATAGGACTGAAAATTCAGACTAAGAATTTAGATGAATTTATCAAGTTTAGGTAAATAGTTCAGGCACCTAGAACTCAGCGCATTCTAAAATAAAATTTAAAGGTATACAATAAAAAAAATAATTCAATACAGTGAGCGAAATAAGAATAGCACCACTATGTGTTTTGCTCGTTAAAATATGATTGATTAAAAATTACGAAAATTTTCTTCCACAGATTGTTCTGAAATCCTTAACGGATAAATCAAGCATAAGTTTACTTTTTTTGGACGTAGCCATTGGCGTTGAGGACCAATAATGTGAAAAAGGGGTGCGAAATAAGAATAGAACCACTTGAGTTTTACTAACAAAAACAAGATTATTTTCAAAAATTTACTGAGTAAAAGTGAATGATAATGCTTCTACGAGTTATTTGAATAGATAACTGCATTTCAGGAGTTTTCCAGAATTCCAAAGGTTTTCGAAGGTTTTAAAATCGGGTTTTTAAGAGATGCTCCTCTAGCGTTAAGGAATTAGATATGCGAGCTATAAAACTTTATCAAACTGCTAACATTCATAAGTATGATGCAAAATGATGAAACATAGATTTGGGGCTGAGTTTGAATCCAAAAAGCAGGATGAAATCAAAAAATACTAATGTTTTTTAATAATCAAACACTATTTCTCTAGTTTTAAGTCATAGATGGCAGCACTATCTTGCCATTAAACCAAATTCATGCCCATTTTCGAATATCTGGGATTAACTAGAGAGTGCTGGACGATTTTGGTCAAGAAATAAATACATGTACCGTGTGAACGCTTTGGAAATTCTAAGATCACTAAATCCAAAAAAAATAGAATTGCATCAAGGGCACTAAAAGTGAATTTTTTGGACCAATTATTAGAATAAAGTTATACTTTGGGATACAGCTTGATGGACCAGACGGCTAGCAGTATTATTGGTATGATTTGCAATTGAATTGGAAGTTGAGATGAGCAGGAATTTTGGCGGTTGTACATTTTAGTGCTGGTGATTTTTTTGCAAATCCGGAAAAGCTTTCTGTAGCGTGAACTTCTACAAAACTGTAATGGGAAAATACCTCAAAATGATGAATATGGGCCTAAATAAACCTGGAAAATCAATATTGAGACAAAATTTTTATTAACTGCAAGATAGTGATGCCATCTACGACTTGAAACAGGAAAAAAGTGTGGTTTACTGAATAAAATCAAAGTTTTTGATTTCCAACCAATTTTGTCTGACTAAAAATTAATCCCGAATGTTTGTTTCATCATTTCACGTCATTCTAATGAAAAAGTTAGTAATTTGATAAAGAATAACAGCTCAAATATTTAATTCCTTAACGCTAGAGGAGCATCTCTTAAAACCCCCATTTAAAAACCTTTGAAATCCTTTGGAATTCTGGAAAACTCCTAAAATGCAGTTATCTATTCAAATAACTCGTAGAAGCATTATTATTCACTTTTACTCAGTAAATTTTTGAAAATAATCTTGTTTTTGTTAGTAAAACTCAAGTGGTTCTATTCTTATTTCGCACCCCTTTTTCACATTATTGGTCCTCAACGCCAATTGCTACGTCCAAAAAAAGTAAACTTATGCTTGATTTATCCGTTAAGGATTTCAGAACAATCTGTGGAAGAAAATTTTCGTAATTTTCAATCAATCATATTTTAACGAGCAAAACACATAGTGGTGCTATTTTTATTTCGCTCACTGTATGAGACTCGAAGATTGCTTAGCATGAATAAGGTTAATCGGAATCTATTTTAAGAACTTTAAAAGAAAAATATCAGAGTATCAATCAGTAGTCAAGCTATAAAATAAATTTTTGTTATCTTTTTCCGAAAATAAAATATGCGTCAGAAATTGAAATTGAAATTTTAATAATAATGAAAATATGTTATTCAAAACGAAACTTATTGATTATGTTTCAAATTTCAGAATTCAGAAGCAAGATTTCTACAGTAAAATTCAGTATTTCAACTTGAAATTTTAAAAAGTATTATATACATGGCATCATATAAAAACTATAAGGCCAGAACAAATTTCAAATCCTTCTTTTGTCACTCGGAGTTGGAGCATCGCGAGGGGGGGGGGGGGGGGGGGAGACAATAAAAAATAATGCGAAAAACAAATAAATTGGAATAAATTGCACGAAAGCTTGAATGCAACCAAATTGCATACTATATTATTGCATAAAACCTATAAATCAAATTTTTTTTTATCGAAAAATTAAATAAAATCAAGAATACAAAATGTGAATTAACTTCCATCTTCCAAAATTTGGTCCTTGGTCATGTAATCTTTCGGATATTCGAATTTTTATTTGAAATTTACTTAAAATACTTCAAACTTTATTTATTCCCTCTCCGGGATTTTGGAAATTTCGAAGGGGGGGAGACAAAAGAAGAAATTGATATTTGTTCCAGCCTAATTTATCTCATCTAAATAATAAAAATAAAGCATTTTCCTTTATAATAGACGAAGATGGTGTGAAAAACTGAAGAGAAGGTAACAATTTTAGGTTAAGGATAAGACAACTTAAATTATTTTCTTACCGTATTATCATCACCATATTCTGAATAACCTTTGAGTTTCAAGATCAAACTAAAAAAAATTAAGTCCTTTCATACTTTTACGTCCAACTTGCATAAAAATATCTTCATTTTCGGTCAAAAAACCTGATAAACATACTTGTTTGCGCATTTTGAAACAGGGAAAACTATAAAATCTCAATCGGGAAAACCAGGAAAAAACCGGGAATTTGAAAATGGAAACTTGCTGGCCACCCTGGAATGAAGCTATCACCGAAATAACGTGCCTGGATTCTAAACGATCATAGCTTTAGTAATAAATAAAATTTCACCTTGTTCATGAATTGCCTTCAAAACTGGAGTTCAAGGAAAAGGGGTTTCTTCAGAATTAAGTAAACACGTCCTTGCTGGTTGCTGGTCAAAATCCAAAAGACTGTATTAAACCTTCAAATTACATTTCTAGGTTCCTTTGATCACAAAGCTTTAATTTATCGGCCTTATCGGTGAAAAGTGATGTCCTTTTTAGTAGGGACATCTACTAACAAGATTATACAATTTTAAAGATGGATAAAAGGTTAGATGAAATGAAAGATGGTGAAAATGAGCGGGTAGAATTTATTTAAAAACATTATCATCACATTCCGCACCGGCCAACTACTATCCGTCTGTAAAATTTCATAATATCTAGATGTGCCTACAAGAAAGGACATCACTTTTCACCGATAAGGCCGATAAATTAAAGTAACAAACACAAACGGCACATAGAGCCGTGGTAAAAGCCTCCACTGTTGACGATCCGGAGCCAGCGTTTTCCCTTGGTCCCAGTCAAGGTTTTCGTCGAAAGTTCGTATTTCGGCGGCCAGACTACGTCGCCACGAGTTTCTGGGTCTGCCTTTTCTTCGATGTCCCTCTGGATTCCATTCAAGCGCCTCTCTGCAAATCTCGTTCTCATATTTTCGTAGCGTGTGCCCAATCCATCTCGCTCGACTGAAGTTCCCGAATCTCGATCTCTAGAGCCTGGCGATGTAGTTCCTCATTTGAGGTCCAGTTGACAGGCCACCAAGCGCGGATGGTATTTCGCATACTACTTGCAGTTTTCGCGTCGTTACCGCATATGTGTACCAAGTTTCGAACCCGTACAGCAATAAAGATTTAACGTTTGAGTTAAAGATTCTAATTTTTGTTCGTAAAGATATGTGACGTGAGCGCCAGATGTTCCGGAGACTCGCAAATGCAAATCGGGCTTTTTTGATCCGGTCTTTCTTGGTACCACCATCAGACGTTATCTGGCTACCAAGATACTGGAAGCACTCCACTTTCTCAACCTGTTGCCTTGTAGCTTTCGGTGAGGTCGTCGAGTTTGCTCTGCATATCTGGTTGTGTTTGGGCGATCAAAACAATATCGTCTGCCAGGTCAAGGTCGTTCAGTTGCTCCATTGTAGAAGGATTCCACGGCAATCCTCGGTTCGGTGCACAGTCGATCGATCCAGTCAGAATCTCATACATTACGATGAGAAAGAGTAGTGGTAATAAGATACATCCCTGTCTCACTCCAGCAGATACCGGGATTGGACCTTGCACGAGAATGCCTCGTAGTGTGCTTCGATGAGATGGACTAGTTTCTCTGGGACCCCTCGTCGCCTTAGAGCCGCCCAGATGTTTTCATGGTTAAGTCGGTCGAATGCTTTTTCGAAATCAACGAACACCAGCAGAAGAGAGTCCTGGAATTCGTTGATTTGTTCCAGTATGATTCGTAGCGTTGTGATGTGGTCCACACATGATCGTCCGGATCGGAATCCAGCTTATTGCCGTCGGAGTATAGCGTCGATTGTCTCTTGGATCATGTTCAGGATTACTTTGCAGAGTACTTTGAGGGTTGTACAGACCAACGATATGCCTCGCCAGTTACCGCACTCGGTCAGGTCTCCTTTCTTCGGAACCTTTACGAGGATACCCTGCATCCAGTCGGCCGGGAATGTTGCAGTATCCCTGATGTCAGCGAAAAGACGGTGCAACATTTGTGCTGACAGGGCAGGGTCGGCTTTCAGCATTTCAGCAGGGATGCAATCGATCCCAGGTGCTTTGTTGGATTTCATGTTTTTGATTGCCGCTTCTATTTCAGTTTACGCCATTTATGCGACCTACTGTTGGCCCTTCGAGCTGCGGGTTCTATTGGCCATCGCTATTCGTAACTCGAAAGAGTTGTTCGAAGTGCTCAGTCCATTGTTTGAGCCGATCGGTCAATAACTGACCTGCTCGGTTTTTCAGCGGCATTCTTGCATTAGTCCTTGCACCACTGACGCGGCGAGAAATATCATAAAGTAATCGGATATCTCCATTGGCGGCGGCTTTTTCTCCCTCTTCGGCTAGGGAGCTCGTCCAGGCTCTCTTGTCTCGTCTACAAGCTCGTTCAACTACCTTTTCCAGCTCCGCATATCGTAAGCGGACGGCTGCTTTGGCTGACCCGGTAGATGCCTGCTCAATTCCGACTTTCGCCTTTCTCCGATCATCGACCATCCTCCAAGTTTCATCCGACATCCATTCACTTCTTTTTCCACAAACTTTACACCGAGAGACCATGGCTTGTCGTGATAAAGGCATTCCTGATTCCACACCACTTTCTTCGACTGTTCCGTCTGTCGGCAATTCCGAGGCTCGGGTTTCTTGCTGTTCAACGTACGCCCTTTTCATGTTTGGGTTCTCCAACCGGCAGGTTATCGACACTCGACTTTCTCCTCGCGCCGTTGGACACGCGCAACTCCCAGTCGTATCTCGCCAAGGACGAGGTGATGGTCAGATGCAATGTCTGCGCTTCGTTTGTTGCGGACGTCAAGAAGGCTCCTTCTCCATTTTCGGCTGATGCAGATTTGATTCTCTGTTCGGCCATCTCGGGATACCCAAGTGACCCTATGTACTGGTAGATTGAGGAACAGCGTTCCACCGATCACCATGTTGTTGTTTCCATAAAATTCTACAAACATCTCTCCGTTCTCGTTCATCTGTCTTAGATCACGGCGCCCCATGATGCGCTTCAAAGTCCTGATTATCGGAACCAATCTTTGCATTGAAGTCGCCTAAGTCCTTCACTGCTGCTGCTGTCGCCAGGTAATTGCTTTCACCATCCTCGGTCAAACGTTGAAGTAATCTTGCTTGAGCTTGAGGTGATACAGGCGATAACTGTCCTGAATGCAGGACGTTTGATCGAGTATCTGTGCATTCATTAACGTTTTCTTCTGGATTTCAGGGAAAGCAAGCCATCAAGAGATTCGGTCGGGGTTTCATTCGAATTTCGTGAATATGATGTATTTTCCCTGTGACTCGTTAAGTCGTTATCCCGAGCAAAATAATTACAATACCCTTTTGTGTGCATGTAGGTAGGTTGAAAACCCCCTTGAAAATTAAAAAAAATCAAAACAAACAATAAAAGTTGTTTCCACATGTTCACATTTACTAGGTATTTTGTTCGAAATACTGGAGTTAAACAAAAAAAAAGTTGACAAAAATCTTGAAACTTTAAGGAAATCAATGGGATAAGGTTTGTTAAACTAAGCTCAGTAGTTACTAGAATGCACACAAGGTTTAAGATCTTATTTCTTAGTTGGACCTTACTGTACAGATACAGGGGACGGGTCTTTAAATATTTATTAGGTGGGGTTCAAATCTGTTAGCCAGACTATGAAGTTATCATAAACAATCATTTTTGTGTTGTAAAAAATACTAAAATTTCATTTTATGCATTCTATTCGATAGACCAGCTTGTCTAGTGGTACCGAGTAGATGGCAATTATTTTAGAACCACTGTGACCGTTTAATCATTTGCTCTGCTTCAGGCACCGGAATTTCTCACCGGAGCTTTGATGGTATGTTATAGCTAGTTTGCCTGCTAGTAACAGCGTTCACCACCTCTCAAGAAAAGTCAACCCGCGTTGTAGTCGGAGATTAACCGAGCTCGCAGCTAGCCGCCGGATTGCTAGCTAGCATTTTGCGCTTCCTCTCTCCAGTAAAATTCGCTTATTTACAACTGGCGCGTCCGCTCTCGGTGTACGTTGTTTATGCAGTTTAGTTATAAATAATTAGCCGATTCGCGAATTGCATGATGGGGTTTGGATTTTTCTAATCAGTTTTTTTTTTCTGTCGTTGTCTCCCTCTCTGTCGTTTACAGGTGCAAGGAGCTGGAGGAGGAACTTCGGGAGCTGCAGGAGTTTACCAATTTGGAAAAGAATCTCGATTTGGCCGACATCAAGCAGCAAGTGAGCTCGTCCGAGGAACTCCGCAAGAACTTCGAATCCAAGGAAGAAGAGCTGGAAACCCTAGAGGAACGGTAAGTTGGGTTGGGATGGGAGGGAGTGAAGATTGTTCGATTATCATCTCTCGATGTGAGACTACTTAATTAGTTATGCACCTCGAATGCGTCGTTGGGTATTCTTGAGTTGAATTGCGTGTGTAGGAGGACAAGTTGAATTGGAGGCGGTCACGTTGAGTGTTTTTTCTTCTTTCTAAAATATTCGTCTCAAAACGTGTGCTAACTGATAAGACAAAATACAAGCAGAGCCCGTTTTTTACCGATGAAGAATGTTTGATTGATATCCATCTAAGTTCATCGTCTTCAAGCGACGCAAGCATGGTTTATCACTCGAAAGTGAAATGTTCGTAAATTGATTTAATTACCAATGGCTGATGTCAGTAACTGTGATAGGGGAGATGAGGGCATAACGAGCACCCGAGGCATAATGAGAACTACGCTTTTCTACGAAAGTGCGTATTTTCTTAAATAAATTTTCATGAGGATTTGTTTCGTACTTCCTATAGTATTAATTTTTCACAAAAAAAGGAATCTCCTTATCATCTTTACAGAGATATTTAAAAAAAAACTAGCTTGGTTCTCAAGTTACGAAAATATTATAATTTTTGAGCACCACGAAATAAGCTCTTATGATCTTTTTTTTTTTTTTTTTTTTTTTTTTTTTTTTTTTTTTCTTTATTTTAAGAGACTTTCAGCCTTTGGCTGGTTCGTCTCTGGAGGAAGTTAATCAAGTTTACATGTCATTAAACAAATAGGATTCTTTTAAGAAACAAAGTAGTTTTTCCTCTTCTACTTCATCATTTGAAAGGATATTCCTTATGGACACGCCAATCTGGTACGCCTCTCTGGGTCCTTGGAGTTCAGGACATTCGATGAGTATGTGTTCCACTGTTTGTCTCACGTTGCATAAATCACACGTCCTTGCTGGTTCCCCGGAAACATAATGCCGATGAGTATACCTCGTGTGCCCAACCCGAAGCCTCGATAACACTACTTGTTCTTTCCTACTAGGTCGATCTTTCCATTTCCTTGGATCCCCTTTGATTTTCGCTAGGTTCAGGTTCCTATTTGTTCTCCATTCCGATATCCATGCGTCCCAAATTTTGGATTTAGCCCAGTAAGAGAGGTCCGGCTTCGGGATTCCAACGTCGTATTGCTCTTCGTTCCGTCCTATGGCTGCTAATTTGTCCGCTTCAGTATTTCCATGGATTCCGGAGTGTCCGGGAATCCAACAAAAGATGAAATTGTCGGATGCTGTCAGTTGGATATGTTGTATCCAGGGGTGACGATTTCGAGGATTTTGTATGGCAAGTAACACACTTGCTGAGTCTGAAAAAATCACGAATTTCCCTGTAGAACTACTGTGGTGTAAGGCCAACGCTATCGCTGCAGCTTCTGCTGAAAAAACTGATATTTGTTGTGGGAGACTTCGCGCAATTTCTAATGAGCTACCAAAGAGACCAGCACCAACTTTATCCGCTAGTTTAGACCCATCTGTATAAAGTTTTTCATGATTTCGAAATTTTGTGGCCACAAAAGCATTGAAACATGCTAATATTTTCATTTGGTTGTCTCCAGCACGAACGTTTTTCTTTATTTCCCAGTTCACTTTCGGTATATGACTGTTCCATCGCCGGTCCCCTAATCTAATTACCTGCTCGGTGTTGGGCAAGTGAAGTTTAGTGTATTTTCTAAATATATTTCTTGCCGTACTGTAGAGGCATACATTTTTGTTCGTCTTTTCAGCTATGTTTATAGCTTTTTTAACTGTTGAAAGGGCAACTATCGAATGGAAAGGGAGAACTCCAGCTTCTGCGCAACTAGCTAAAGCGGGGGAACTTGGAAGCAGTCCGCTAGCATGTCGTATGATTTTGTTATAGGTTGGGCCTAGTATAGATATAATTTTTTCGAAGGAATGACAAGTTATTTCTAGTCCATAAAGAAGTTTGCTGGTGACTATACTATTTCCAACATTTAAAATGGTGTTGCGGTTGGATATAGTACGCTTTTTGCTTATCATTTCAATGAGACGTACACGGTTTTTTAGGTCCTGTTTAACCTTTCTGCAATGTGAGTCAAAGTTGAAACGTCTGTCAAAGGTTATGCCTAGGATTTTAGGTTCTTTCTTATATGGAATTGGTACTCCGTCCAGCTCGATTTTAAGCTTCCAGGGGATATGATTTTCAAGGCAAAAGTGGCTCCTGAGACATTTCTCTGGAGCCATCGTAAAACCCATAGATTTAGCCCATTTCGATATCTGGTTCACAGCTGTTTGTAGCTTCCTTCTATTAATTTTGATACTACGACCCGTAACGACTAGCAAAATGTCGTCTGCATACACTAAGATATTGATTCCTTTGTTAAGATTTTTGAAAATCGTGTTCATTGCTATCAAAAATAATGTGACAGCGAGTACCGACCCCTGAGGAACCCCATTTTCTTCTTTTTTGATTGAAGAATATGATGTTCCTATGACGACTCGAAATGTGCGATCAGATAAAAAATTTTGTATAAATTTACCTAGTTTTCCACCAATCCTCAATAGATGAAGTTGTTTCAAGATTCCTTCTTTCCATGTACGGTTGTATGCTTTTGATAGGTCGAGCGATGCGATATCTACATGGTGATTGTTAGAAAAAGCCTCGTTAATTATTTCTCCCAGATCTGCAAGGTATGTACTTGTTCCATATCCTCGGCGAAATGCGTGCTGGCGTTTGTCCAACAGATCATTCTCTTCCAAAATAGTTACAAGTCTGCGATTCACCATTCGTTCCAAGATTTTGGAGGGGCAACAAGTAAGGCTGATAGGTCGAAAGTGATTGGGTTCTCGACTACTACATCCAGTTTTTGGTATAGGCACTACAAGGCTGGTTTTCCAAATAGCGGGAAAATCACCTTCATTCCACAGTCGGTTGAAAGCTGCGAGAAGGGCTGACTTAGCTGAAAGCGGGAGGCGTTTTAGCATTGGATATCCAATAGAGCAGGGGCCGGCTGAACGTCCTTTAGAATTCTGGAGAGCGAAAAGAAATTCATTCATTGAAAATGGTTGGTTGTAGTCTTCGTCGATGTATTCCATGTGATGAAAGTTGGTTGCATTTGCTTCTGCACGTTCTTTTTGAGCTCGAAAACTGGAACTGTAGTTTCTGGTCGCTGAGAGTTCTTCGAAATAATTTCCCAAACCTTCTACGATTTCGGAAGGATCGTCAGTATAGTGATCGTCAAGTTTGATAAAGAAGCCCTGTGCTCTTTTTTTTCCATTTAAGGAATTCACCCTACTCCACAGTTCAGTACTTGAAGATTGTGGGCCGATTCCGTTTAAGAAGTCTTCCCAGCTCAGTTTTTTGCTTTCACAAATGATTTTCCGGCAGTTATTCCGCGCAAGACAATATTTTCTGTGATACTCCTCGAATTTAGGGTCATTTTGAGATAATTTCTTAAAAGCACGTAAACTTTTCCGTCGGATTTTCACGGCAAGGGCAACCTCTTTGTTCCACCATCGCGTAGCTTTTTTTCGTCTTTTTCCATCAGTTCTTGGAATGCTGTTTTGGCCGGCTTGGTAGAAGATATCATTAAGTTCTTCGATTCCATAGCATGTATTTGGTTCAAGTTGGTTTTCAATCCATGTATCAAAGTTGTCCCAATCAGCCTGATCGTAGACCCATCTTTGTCTACGGCTGATAAGTGGTGGGCTCTTTCTAATAGTGACTTCTATTGGGAAGTGGTCGCTACCCCGGGGATCACGGTGAACAAACCAATCTAGGTTATTGGCAAATTCTCTAGAACACAAAGATAAATCTATCGCCGATCTAGCCTGACCGCGAATGAAAGTTTCTGTCCCGTTATTGAGGATTGTTAGATCATGTTTTTCCGCTGTTTCAAGTATTATATTTCCCCTATGATCTGATTTCAATGAACCCCAAGATGGGTGGTGTGCATTAAAATCACCCAGAATAACGAATCGACCATTAAGTTGACTAATTAATTTTGATAATTGTTTTCCTAGTTCAGGAATTTTCCCGGGCGGTAGATAAATCGAAATTACGGTTGTT
The DNA here is from genome assembly GCF_029784155.1 of Uranotaenia lowii. Taxonomy (NCBI): domain Eukaryota; kingdom Metazoa; phylum Arthropoda; class Insecta; order Diptera; family Culicidae; genus Uranotaenia; species Uranotaenia lowii. Next base: position 141,143,872 of record NC_073693.1, read on the forward strand.
GGGGTATGAGTGTGCAATACAACTCCAACGGCGAGAAGAGGGGAGTCGAGTTGTATGCTTGAATGTGGTGTAGGGTTTCTTATCGCTAACGCTACGTTTTGGTAACACGTGATTCCATTCTTAACATACCACGTGTACTTACCACTGAACCAAGAATTGAGTACTGCTGTGTTTACTCTATGTATCTCTTGGAGTGCTAAGGCCGCTGGTGGGTTGGGAGAGATGAGTAGCGAGAGGTCGTTAAAGTTGTGTGTTAGACCGTTTATATTCCACTGCAGTGCAAATCGATTTGCGCGGCTGAGTAGATCGTTGAGGGGATCGACGGATTCAGAAGATTCGGAACGCTGGTAGTTATCGGGCGGTGCATCGGGTGGGGCAAAGTTTTCGTTGGTTATCTCGTCCGCGGCTGGGAGGCTGTTCCTTGTGCTGGTTGTTCGATTACGGTGGTTTTTATGTACCGGTCGTCTATTTTCGGCGAAGCGAGTGCTGGTTCCCTCGCCAGGGTCCCAATCTGGCGAATCAGTGATCAAAGCATTTTTGATTGGTTGCAGTGTTGAAGTTCCTGGAAGATGATTAACGGAAACAACTGGCCGGTTTGCATTTGATGGAGTACAAACCTTGATGCTCCCCGGTTGCCAATCACTAGCAGCCATCGAGATTCCGTGAATCAACGATGGGGCCTGTGAGAGGCTGTGCTGGGGGGAGGGGGGTGTTGCGTCTCTTGTGTGATCATCCCGAGAAGTGTAGTTTTGCTCAGAACCGGTGAGTGGAAGTGTGACTCTCTCATGGTGAATGGAGTGTTGCTGCATGGAGCGAGACTCGATCTGTGGTGCTGGTGATGGGTGGGGCAGGTGATCTGTGGCAGTTTGTTGCAGGGGTGAGCTCGAGTGATGGTGAAACGATGGTTCCCGGCGTGGTGATTTAGATGATCCTATGATGACTGAGGAGATATGTTTGGCAATATCGGTTGTTGGGCTTATCATTTTAGGGGTACAGACCTTTGTACTCCCCGACTGCCAATCACTAGCAGTCACCGAAGTCCCGAGGATCAACGGTGAGGCCTGTGAGAGGCTGTGCGAGGGAGGTGTTGTGGATCTTGTGTTGTCACCTCCGAGTGTGTTCTGTTGAGACCTGGTGCGAGTGAGAGCTGATGATCGTTGTTGATACCCATGGTGAGTAGAAGAATGCATAGACGACAGAGTTGAGCGGAACTCATTCCGTGATGATGAATTTAAGATGGTCGGATGCTCTGTGGTATTTTGTTGTGCAGAATGGTCCGGGCTATTGCGTAACGATAATCTTTGGTACGGTGATGTAGACGTTTCTGTGGCAACTGAGGAAATGTTTTTGGCAATATGGGCTGTTGAAATTGTCATTTTGGGAGTACAGACCTTTGTATTCCCCGGTTGCCGATCACTAGCAGCCACCGAGATCCCATGAATCAACGGTGGGGCCTGTGAAAGGCTGCGCGGGGGGGTTGTAGTGCTTTTCACTACTGAGGTGCTACGTGGAATCGTTGTAGTTCCTGTTGCTGGCTTCGAAGCGGTTTCGTAACCCTGATGTTGAAGATTCTTGTTGTTTGTTTCCGTATTTAGTTTTCCGGTGAGATAGTTGTCGTCAGGCTGCAGTGGGTGTTGGTAGATGGCAGAAGGTACGTTGGGCGATGATATCGTGGTTTTTGTGGTTAATGCTGGAATGTGTAAACCGATAGAGACTGGTTGGTTTACATTAATGGGGGTACAAACCTGTGTACCCCCCGGTTGCCAGTCACTAGCGGCCACCGAGATCTTGGAGATCATCGATGGGGCCTGTGAGAGGCTGAGCGGGGGGGATAGAATAGTTCTGGTGTAATCTCCCGAAGGAGTGTTGATCTGTTGAGTTCCTGGTTTTTGCTGAGATTTCCTTTGACTGTATTTGTAGTTTTGGTGTTGTTTGGAGTTTTGTTTAGACATAATGGTTAAGGTGGATAATTTTGCTTAGAAGATGTTGATAATTTACTCGCTATCGTCAAGCATTTCTATCTCAGTTGATATGACGATCTCATGACTAGGCTCAGGGCAATTATTTGATTTCTTGGGTTCTGCTGTTGGGGGAGAAATGTCCATGACTCTTTTCCGGCTGACGCTGCGACTATAATTTTTGGTGGTATTAGAGGAGAGTTGTTGGGTTGAAACTTTTGTTAGCTTGTGATTGGTGTTGTTTTGATTGTTGGTGTTCGAACTGGAATCTTTTCGTGATATTCTCGGCTTCGGATTTATTTCAGCGTTCGGTGTTTTTAGTGACTTGGATGTGGAAGAGTTTTCAGGTTCGGGGTTTTTATTTGCTGGTTTAAATACGTTTTGAAGATGAGATTTTAGTTCTTCTAACTCGTTCTTGAGACTTACATAGTCTTTCATTTGATTTCGAACTTTTTCAAGTTCTTCTCGAAGAAGTTTGATCTCTCTATCTTTGTCGGAAACCTCAGATAGACGGCTTTGAACTTTGCTGGAATAGCTTGTATTTCTTGTGGACTCCTCTATCTCTTTTCTGGCTTCGCTGAAAGTGATACCCCTGTCGGTTTTTAGCCGGATCACGGCTTCTTCCTTGCGGAAGATCGGACAGTCTTTACTGACCGGCGAGTGAGACCCTTCGCAATGCCGACAAAACGGGGGGTTTTTGCATTGCTGGTTTTCAGGTGTGGTGTGTGTTTGCGAGCAAGTGAGACAGACCGCTTCATTGGTACAATTCTTGATGGAATGTCCATAAGCGGAGCATTTCCGGCAGATTAGTACACTGTCATAATATGGCCTCACATTTGTGCGAATCATACCAAAATAAACGTATTTCGGGCGTACCGTTCCCCTAAATGTTAAGACGCACAATGGTGTATTTTTTGTTTCCTTTTCGTTTATCTTTTTGGTGATCCGTCTGACTGAGGTCACCCCTTGCTCGAGCAGTTCTTGAAGCAATTCATCTTCCGATACATCTGTTGTATCCTGGTCAAAAACGACGCCTTTGGTGAAGTTAAACCTTGGGTGGTCGATAACTTCAACTTGGGTTTTCTCCTTATCGACAAGATGTGTCATACAAATCAAAGCTTTATATACAATGGGTGATTGGGTTCGAAGAACATAGCGCGTACCGCGGGCTTCTTTTGCAGCTGAAACCAGGTGTCGATTTTCATAGCCAATAGCAGCCTCAATCGATCGTGCAATCAAGAAAGGATTAGGAGGTAGACGAGGTTGTTCCGTTTCTAGGTTAGGTTGGTCAATATCACTTCCTTTAGCGCTTAATTGTAGAACTCGTAGTATGCCGTCATTATGCCGAGAAGTCATGTATGCCGGTAACCTTTTTTCACCAGGATAGGGCGGATCGCCCGGAGGTGGCCCCTCCATAGCGATGACTAGCTGTATAACGTTCTACAAGCACTATTTATTCTATTTTCTGCTTCGGAAGATGGCTGACAATTAAAGTAAACACTCCACTCGTGTTTCAACAATTTATCTCCAATTTAGTTTGTTTTTTAACTTATCTGCTTCTTAATTATGTGAACTACTTAGAACACCACTTCAGCAGAGTTGTGGGCGTGATTTTTCAACAATATTCCGGTATTGTATACTAATAATCCGTTGATTATTAATAAGTTAAAAAGCGCGAACCGAATAGCTCGAGTGCACGATTAGAATTGCTCTTATGATCTTGAAATAACCTTGATCTATAATGTACGCACTGCAACATGATGTACACATTGTTTCTCAATTTTTACCATCAAAAAATTTTTGATTTTTCACTTTTATCAATTTTAAAACACGTTTTTACTTAAATTTGTTGACTAGGGGCATATAGAGCACCATATTATCGAGGCATAATGAGCATTTTCTGCCTTAGAATCTAGCAGCGAATTAAAATTGATTTATAGCGCCACACCTTGACTAGTTTTCATCCGACAATTCAGCCTATTGGTAAGGTGTCGGAGAGGTAATCAAAAGACTAGAGTTAGATTTCTGTTCGAGGTGATTTTTTTCCATTCACAATTCATGATCGATTTTTTTATTGTTACATTATACGGCTAGTAGCATTATCCTCCGAACAAAGCACTTAATGTATGAGCGTGCGTGAATTGTTCGTATTCTACAAACAGACCTAGATTATTTTGTTATTGCTTTGTTTGATGAATCTACGACTCACCTGACTTCATCGAATTGAATTCGCTGCTAGATTCCCCGGCAAAAACGCACATCTTGCTCTGATTAATGGTGCTCATACTGCCTCAGGGGGAGTTCTCATTATGCCTCCACAGTGGCTGGTTTTCAGCTTTTGGCAAAATTTTTTAAAATGCATTTTTTAACGTTTTCATCTAGTTTTTCACGTTTCAGCCCGTTAGGGAATAGGCTTTTCAAGTGTCTGAACACGAAACAATAATGTAACCTCCATATTATAGCTATTTTCTATGGTTAAATAACCGTTTTCCTTAAGGTGGCCATTATGCCCCCATCTCCCCTACATATTGAGGTGCGTGAAGCACATTGTTGCACTTGATTTTTTTTTTCGTCGTAAGTGAGCGGCATTAAAACCCGAAGAACGAGCGAGGAGGCGTTAATTGATATCAAAGTAAAATTCAAATTGCCATCTATACCACATTATGATGGGCGCTGATTTTGTTTGCTGACGTTGGTTGAAGCTGTACTGTTGGTGTAGGATTACAGCTGTTTTTTCTGCTGAAAAAACGTTATTTTTTCAAGGTAGCTCCTTTTCCTGTTTGGGTGTTATGGCATCGAGCGAAAAACGGGTTCAATTGTGTTTCAAATATTTAATTAAGCACAAATGGAATTTTGGGAATCAGGTAAACCGCATAATAAGATGCCTTTGAAATTCAAAATTGCAATCTATCAAAAAAAAATTTAAACACTGTTCAATAAAAACTCAAGCATTCAATCGTATGCACGCATGTCGTTCTGGGCTTTCGAGTCAAAATGTTGCTTCAGCATGTAGGTAGTCACCCGACTACTGAATAAATAAAGATATTGTTACGACTTATCCATGCGGAACGTGCGAATGAATCAAATGCCACATTTTTTAAGCGAACGAATGCATGCGTAAAAGCTGTGTAAACTGTAAACTAATATTGCATGTTTCTTTTCAACCTTTCCCCAACGGTAGATGCAAAGACCTTGAGACGGAACTAAACCAGAAGCGGGAGCTGATTTTCGATATCGAGAAAGAGCTGATCGTGGCCCGGAAGGAACGCGAGGCGGCCGTCAAGGAGGCGGAACAGTGTCGCAATTTGCAGAACAGCATCCAAGTCGAGTATGAGTTGTTCCAGCAGCGGGCCAAGAATCGAGAGAAAGAATTGATCGAGTCACTGCAGGAGGCCCGAAGCACCGGTCCCACATTGAAGGGCGACAGTCAAAAAACTTTGGATAGCACCAGAAAGGAGCTCAAGCAGCTAGAAGTGCACAACTATGAACTGCAGCTGGAATTGGAACGATGTGCTGTAGAGGTGGAAAAACTGAGAAAAGTGTCCGGCGAACAGACGGAAAAGTTGGAGAAAATTCGAGTAGCTCTTGAGAAGGACATCGATCGCAAGGATTCGAAAAAGTTGTTCCGCGTTGTGAACAAATTGCGAGCCATTATGACCGATGAAGACCTCATGCTTATTAACACTAGCCTCGACACCGACGACTTAGTAGACAGTATGGGCGATTCGAGCATGAGCGATAGCATGGAACGGCAATCACCGATGAAGATCACTCTGACGAGTGATACGGGAAACACCAACATGCTGCACAATAAAAATGGCAGCCAAATACTGGACATGAACATTGAGTTCGATGAACTACGGAAAAAAGTGAAACTACAAGAGACTGAACTAGCTGAACTACGTATTCTGACTATTAAATATGAAAATGTCAATGAACTGCTCAACGAGAAGGAAAATAAACTATCGGAAATGCTCAACCGATTGGATACGGAACAATCAAAGGTTCGAGAGCTTACAAACAATCTCCAAACGAAGAAGAAGGAGCTTGAAAAACTTACCGTAGAGCATGATGATCTTTCGACTCAACTTATGGATTATGTTCAGGATGGCGACAAGTACAAAGAAGAGATTGAAAAACTTCAACAGCAACTACAAGAATCGGTATTCTTCTCGTCAAAGCTGCGAGATGAGCTCGAGGAAGCAAGAAATAATCAAGCCTCAGTCGAGAAGTTCAAATCTCTCGAAGCACAGCTTCAGCAAACCCAAGATCAATTGGATCGGAAAATCGAAGAAATCCAAACTTTATCCCACTACAAACTACAGTGTGTAACATTAACAGAAGAACTAGACATAAAAAGCTCGCGTGTCGCTGATTTCGAGATTAAGGTTGATACTCTAGAAAAACAAATTAAAGAAATGGAAGAGCTTAGCAACTTACAATCGCAACTTGAAGCTAAAAATACTGAACTGCTCCAAAAAAACAACGAGCTAAAAGAAAAACTTAAAATACTAGAACACGCTGCAGAAAAAGAAGGTGAATTGCGATCCCACTTGGAAGAGCAGCGTTTGAAAGCCCAACTTCTCCAAGAGGAAAACGTTGATCTGGAAGTGGCCGTCCAACGGTTGTCCGAGAAAATTGTTACCCTGGAGAAGCAGATGACCAAGGAGGAGAGCACCCTGGTGGCTGGTGAGGCTACAATCAATGATTCGCAGAGGCTTAAGCTGGAAACTAGCTTTGAGCTGATTATGGAACAAAAGGAAAAAGTTGCCGCCGCCCTCCCCGAGCTGGAGATTGTGGAAGCTCGCGTAAAAAGTTTGGAGGAAGACAATGACCAACTTTTGAGGCAGCTCGATGAATTGCGGATCGAGAAATCCGATCTTCAAACAACAAATGAAATGGAAATGAAAAAGCATACCGAGCTCATAGAAAATATGAATGCTATGAAAAAAGAGTTTGAGTCGTTTGAAGCTTCTCAGAGTTTGTTGTTGAAAGAAAAGATTGAACAGGTAGAACATCTTGAGACCGAGCGTCAATCTTTGTTGCAGCAACTAAGCGATATTCAGAGCCAGAAGGATATTCTTTTAGATTTACTGCAGGAAGAGAAGAAACAATTAGAACAGAAAAACTCTGAGCAAATGGCGATCATTGAAAGTTGTAAAAGAGAAATCACAGCTACCAACAAAAGCATTGATGATCTCTGCCAGCAGCAACAAGCTTTCGAACAGGAACGAACCGCTCTTTTGGAACAAATCAAACTAGCGAAAGATGAACTTCAGGTGGCACTTAAAGAAGTTGCTCACCAAGAGCCTTCACTTCATGAAGAATTAACTAAATCTCGTGAAGAGCTTGTTTCGCTTCAAGAACAACATCGCGTTCTAGAAAAGCAAATTAAATCTCTTCAACAAGAACACGATTCACTTATTGAAGAGAAAAAAAAATCCGACGAAAAGTGTGAAAAACTGTCTGATGAAATAACTTTACTCATCACCGATCGGGAAAAGTCAAACGAATCCAATGATATTCAAATCAAGCAACTTCAACAAACTAAGAATGAACTGCAGCTATTAAATGAATCACTTAAAAAGCAGCTCGACGAGATCAATTCCAACCTTTCCAACGTTGTTGAAGAAAAGGAAAAAATGGGTAAGAAAATCTCAAACCTAGAAGCAGAAATGGAAGAGTCATCTAACATTCGAGAGCATTTGGAAGCAGAGGTTACAGCCCTTAAAAAGGATCTCAACAATCTGGATCTTCAGGTGACGGACAACAACAAAAAGGTTGAGCGTTACCAGGAAGAAATCAAGGAGCTAAGTGAGAAACTAGAATGCGAACAGAAAGCAGTGTCTCAGGCCAGCCACGAAAGATCCGAGTTGCAAGCAACTGTTGGAGAACTTGAAACAAAACTTGCTAGTTTAGAGGAAGTAAGAAGCAACGAGCTTAAAAAGACTGAAATGGTTGTGCGGGAGCAGCTGACTGCTGCCGAAAAATTAATTAATGAGTTGCGCAACGAAATAGTAAAGCTGACGGATCAAAACGATTTGCTTGATAAAGAAGTAGCTGAGAAGCAACTGAGAAATGAACAGCTTGAGCAGGAGATTTCCGACCTGCGTCTGAAAATAAACCAGATCGAGGCAGTTCGCGAAGAAAAGCAGTCAATCGAGCAAACACTGGAAGGTCAACTGAACAAACAGAAGGAACTGGAAAGCAAAATTCATTCTCTGGAGCAGCAGATTGTGGATGCCACAAACGAACATGAAGCCAAACTTCGAACTCAGCAAAACAGCTGCTCTGATCTTCAAGGGCGTCTTGACCATTCAGAAGCGCGCAACCGACTGTTGGGCGAAGAACTTATTGTTTTGCGAGAAAATAGTAAGATTTCTGCCGAAAACAGTACCAAACTGCTCGAACAAATTGCTGATTTGCGAGCCGAAAAAATTCAGCTCGAGTCACAGTTGGCAAATGTCCGCTCAGAATCGGTTATCATTGAACACAAGTTTGATGCGGCTAATCAGGAGCTACTGGATAAGAGCAAGCAGTATGGTGAAATCTGCCAGAAGGTCAATGAAATGGAGTTAATTGTGTCGAAGAAGGAACAAGCTTGCGATGAATTGGCCACACAAATTGTTGAGTTGGAACATAAAAATACGCTTCTGCAGCGGCAGTTAGAAGAAGAGAAATCGAATCAGAAGAATCATACTGAGACACAGGTGAGTTGATGAATCGCACAGTGAACTTGAACCAATAATAATGTGTTTTAATAATAATGGTGAATCAATTATATAACTTTACTTTTGCTTTTAGACATCCTCCTTGAAAAAAACTATCAGTGAACTGGAAGAACAAATCGCAGATCTCAAAGCATTGTTAGCCACCAGTGAAGACGAAATCAGTCAAAAATCGAAGGAAATTCAAAAGCTTGTGGAACAATGTAAACAGGAGCAATCTCTAAACGAAAAGTTGAACGAACAACTGGAAACAGCTATCGAG